>NC_069503.1:882353190-882653190 GCF_027579735.1 Bombina bombina | reverse complement strand
TAACTTTCTAATTTACTTCTAATATCTAATTTCTTTCATTCTCTTGGTATCATTTGTTGAAGGAGCAGCAATGCACTACTGGTTTCTAGCTGAACACATAGGGGCCTATTTATCAAGCCGTCAGCTATGCTGCATTCGCCGGCACCAATACACTCGCCTAACATCGCCGCCGTGAACCTGAATATGCCCTCCATATTTAACAAAAAAGCTGTCAAAAAGCCGCGCACCAAGTACGGGGCGATGAGCAGCGGACTGTTGATAACTAACAGTCAACAATCTCGCTGCTCTTTGGCTTTTTCACAGCTTTATTTGTATACTGTCACTAAACACCGCCACTATACTAAACTGTTTAACTCCTATCCCGCCACTCCTGGACCCCACTGCAACTAAATAAAGTTATTAACCCCTAAACTGCTGCTCCCGGAGCCCACCACCACCTTATTATACTTATTAACCCCTAATCTGCCACCCCCTATACCGCCGCCACCTACATAAAGTTATTAACCCCTATCCTGCCGCTCCCGGAGCCCACTGCAAAATAAATAAATGTATTAACCCCTAAACCGCCAGCCCCCCACATCGCCATAAACTAAATTAACCTATTAATCCCTAAACCTAACAACCCGTTAACTTTATATTAAATATTAACTCATTACTTTCTTATAATAAATGTAAACTTACCTTTATATTTAAATTAAACTATATTAAACTACTAATTAATCTACCCTATTATACTAAAATTACATTAAACTATATTAAAATATTAATTAACCTACCCTAGCTATTATAATAAAAATACATTAAACTATATTAAATTAATGATTAATCCAACCTATCTTTTAAACTAAAATTACATTAAACTATATTAAAATTAAAATGAATCTAACCTAACTTTTATACTAAATAAAACTACAAATTAAATTAACTATATTATATATTTAAACACCTAACCCTACTCAAATAATTTAAATCTACACTAAAAAATTACAAAGTTACAACAAACTAAGTTACAAAAAATAACAAACACTAAGTTACACAAAAAAATAAACACTAAGTTACCAAAAATAAAAAAAGAAATTATCAAAGCTTTAAACTAATTACACCTAATCTAAGGGCCCTATGAAAATAAAAAAGCCCCCCCCCCCCAAATAATAAACCCCCTAGCCTACAATAAACTACAAATAGCCCTTAAAAGGACCTTTTGCGGGGCATTGCCCCAAAATAATCAGCTCTTTTACCTGTAAATAAAAAATACAAACAACCCCCCAACAGTAAAACCAAACACCCACACAACCAACCCCCCAAATAAAAAGCTAACTAAAAAAAACCTAAGCTCCCCATTGCCCTGGAAAGGGCATTTGGATGGGCATTGCCCTTAAAAGGGAATTTAGCTCTTTTGCAGCCTAAAACCCTAATCAAAAAATAAAACCCACCCAATAAACCCTTCAAAAATCCTAACACTAAACCTTGAAGATCGACTTACAGTTTTGAAGATCCGACATTCATCCTCCAAGAAGCCGGGAGAAGTCTTAATCGAAGCAACAAGAAGTCCTCCAAGAAGTTGGCCGAAGTCTTCATCAAGCCCACAGAAGTCTTCACCCAGACGGCATCTTCTATCTTCATCCATCCGGCGCGGAGCGGGTCCATCTTCAAGACATCCGACACGGAGCATCCTCTTCTTCCAAAGGACTAACGATGAATGAAGGTTCCTTTAAATGACATCATCCAAGATGGCATCCCTTAGATTCTGATTGGCTGATAGAATTCTATCAGCCATTCGGAATTAAGGTTGAAAAAATCCTATTGGTTGTTGCAATTAGCCAATAGGATTGAACTTCAATCCTATTGGCTGATCCAATCAGCCAATAGGATTGAGCTTGCATTCTATTGACTGATTGAAATAGCCAATAGAATGCAAGCTCAATCCTATTGGCTGATTGGACCCGCTCCACGCCAGATGGATGAAGATAGAAGATGCCGTCTGGGTGAAGACTTCTGCGGGCTTGGATGAAGACTTAGGCCGGCTTCTTGGAGGACTTCTTGCCGCTTCGATGAAGACTTCTCCCGGCTTCTTGGAGGATGGATGTCGGATCTTCAAAACTGTAAGTAAGTCATCGGGGGTTAGTGTTAGATTTTTTTAAGGGTGTATTGGTGGGTTTTATTTTTAGATTAGGGTTTTGGGCTGAAAAAGAGCTAAATGCCCTTTTAAGGGCAATGCCCATCCAAATGCCCTTTTCAGGGCAATGAGGAGCTTAGATTTTTTAGATAGTATTTTATTTGGGAGGTTGGTTGTGTGGGTGGTGGGTTTTACTGTTGAGGGGGTATTTGTATGTTTTTTTTTACAGGTAAAAGAGCTGATTACTTTGGGGCAATGACCCGCAAAAGGCCCTTTTAAGGGCTATTTGTAGTTTATTGTAGGCTAGGAGGTTTATTATTTTGGGGGGCTTTTTTATTTTCATAAGGCCCTTAGATTAGGTGTAATTAGTTTAAAGCTTAGATAATTTCAATTTTAATTTTTGTAACTTAATGTTTATTTTTTTGTGTAACTTAGTGTTTGTTATTTTTTGTAACTTAGTTTTTTGTAACTTTGTAATTTTTTAGTGTAGATTTAAATTATTTGAGTAGGGTTAGGTGTTTAAATATATAATATAGTTAATTTAATTTGTAATTTTATGTAATTTTAGTTTAAAAGTTAGGTTAGATTATTTTTTATTTTAATATAGTTTAATGTAATTTTAGTTTAAAAGTTAGGTTGGATTAATTATTAATTTAATATAGTTTAATGTAATTTTAGTATAATAGGGTAGATTAATTCATAGTTCAATATAGTTTAATTTAAATCTAAAGGTAATTTTAAATTTATTATAAGATAGGGATGAGTTAATATTTAATGTAAGGTTAGCAGGTTGTTAGGTTTAGGGGTTAATAGTTTAATTTAGTTTATGGCAATGTGGGGGCTGGCGGTTTAGGGGTTAATAGGTTTAGTAAGTGGTAGTGATGTGGGAGGCCAGGTGTTTAGGTGTTAATAACTTTATTTTGTTGTGGTGGGCTCCGGGAGCAGCGGGATAGGGGTTAATAACTTTACTTAGTGATGTGGGAGGCGGCGGTGTCGGGGCAGCAGATTAGGGGTTAAAAAGTATAATGTAGGTGGCTGCGGTGTAGGGGGCGGCAGATTAGGGGTTGATAAATATAATGTAGGTGGCGACGGTGGTGGGGCGGCAGATTAGGGGTTAATAAGTATAATGTAGGTGGCGGCGGTGTAGGGGGCAGCAGATTAGGGGTGTTTAGACTCAGGGTTTATGTTAGGGTGTTAGGTGTAAACATAACTTTTATTCTCCCACAGAAATCAATGGGATATCGGGCAGCAGCGAATTTGAGCTTTCGCTGCTTTCAGACTCCCATTGATTCCTATGGCATCTGCGGCCTCGAGGGCGGCTGATTGAAAACCAGGTATGCTGGGCCAGAATAGTGGTGAGCGTACCTGGTAGATTTTTGATTACTAGCAAAAGTAGTCAGATAGTGCCGAATTTGCATTCGGAACATCTGTAGTGACATAAGCATTGATCTGTGTCGGACTGAGAGCGGCGGATCGTATGTTACGTCACAAAATTCTACTTTTGCCAGTCTGTAGCCTTTGATAAATAAGGCGAATCAGGTTCGCCACAATTACGCTGCGGAATTCCAGCGTATTTGCAGTTGACGGCTTGATAAATAGGCCCCATGGGGTGAGCCAATGACAATCGATATAGTTATGCATTCACCAATCAGCAGCCTAGGTTCTTTGCTGCTCCTGAGCTTTTATAGATACATGTTCAGCAAAGAATAACAAGAGAAGGAAGCAAATTAAATAATAGAAGTAAATTGGAAAGTTGATTAAAAATATTTTCTCTATCTGAATCATGAAAGAAAATTTTAGGATTTCATGTCCCTTTAATTACAGCCTTTAGTCTGCTGGGATATGTCTCTACTAAGTTTGCACATCTAGACTGTGCAATATTTTCCCACTTTGCAAAACTGCTCAAGTTCCGTTACATTTGATTGTGACCATTTGTGGACTGCAGTCTTCAAGTCCTGCCACAGATATTTAATGGGGTTTAAGTCTGGGCTCTGACTAGGCCATGCAAAGACATTCACCTTTTTCTCCTTCAACCACTGTGTGATCATTTTTGCTGTGTCATGTTGGAAAGTAACCTTCTTCCCATTGACAACTTCCTGGCAGAGGGCATCAGATTTTCCTCAAGATTTTGATGGCATTTTGCCCCATCCATTATTCCTTCTATCCTGACAGTGTTCCTGTGCTGCAGAGAAACACTCCCATAACAGGATATTACCAACACCATGCTTTACTGTAGGTATAGTGTTATTTGGATGGTGAGCTGTATTGGATTTCCTCCAGACCTATCATTTAGTGTTGAGGCCAAATAATTCAATTTTAGTCTCATTTGACCATAACACCTTTTTCCATGTGGCCTCAAAATATCTTAGGTGTGTTATGGCAAAGCTCAGACGTGACTGCATGTGGCCTTTCTTGAGGAGTGACTTTTTTTCTTGCAACCCTCCCATACAAGCCACATTTGTGCATAATTTGTGATAGTGTTGTCACATGTACAAAATTACAAAATTACTTTTTGTCATAAATTCCTGCAACTGCTTCAGAGTTGCTGTGGGCCTCTTGGTAGCCTTTCTGACCAGTTTCCTCCTGGCTCTTTTATCCAGTTTGGAGCAACATCCTGATCCAGAGAGGGTCTGTGTTGTACCAAATACCTTCAACTTCTTAATAATAGACTTCACTGTGCTTCTAGGCATTGATAATGCCTTTGATATTTTCTTGTATCCATCTCCTGACTTGTGCCTGTCCACAACATTACCCCTGAGATCTTTTGACAGTGCCTTGACACCCATAGTTGATTATTTGTTTCAGTTGCACTACCAGGGCCTGAGATGCTCCAGGAAAGCTCTTTTCATGATGAGCTAATCAATATGCCCACAGCTTATCACAGTTGAAGGTTAAATGGCTTTGTGTGTGCAGTTGAGAAGGTGATTAGCTACACCTTATTGAATTTACAAGTAATTTTAGGAGGGGGTGATCCTTTTTTTTTCAACTCAGTGATTCTGTTTTTGAATTGTCTTTATTTTTACCTAACATGTTGGTGTTATATCTTTCACTTGGATGTTATAAGTTGTGCTGAGTAATTACAACTTGATTAACATAAAATGTGCCTGTCTTTATTTCAGGCTGCAAAGCAACAAAATGTGATTATCTCATGGATATCAAACAATTGCAAACACAATGTTAAATATATGTGTGGAACAATTATTGGCGCCCCTATAAATTTGTATGAGAAAAATATATTTGAAGTATATTCCCATTGATATTTTACATTTTCTAGTACACCTGGGTGAGCTATTTATCTCAATATGTAAGACCAAGGAATATAGCTGTAATGTGTGGCAAAAGGTTGTTGAGATTCACAAAATGGGAAGTGGTTATAAGAAAATAGCAAAAACATTGAAAATGCTAATTTCAACCATCAGGGAAATAATTAAGAAGGTACAGTCAACTGGAAATGTTATGAATCAACCTGGAAGAGGATGTGTGTCTATATTTTCTCAACACACTGTGAAGAGGATGGTTCGAGTGGACGAAATATCACAGCTGGAGAATTTCAGAAGTTAGTTGCGTCTTGGGGTCATAAAGTCTCCAAAAACTACAATCTGACCTTACCTACAGCACCACAAGTTATTTGGAAAGGTTTCAAGAAAAAAGGTTCTACTCTCATCCAAAAACAAATTCAAGTGTCTTCAATTTGTCAGACACTACTGGAACTTAAAATTGGATTGGTTTCTATGGTCAAATGAAACCAAAATAGAGCTTTTGGCAATAAACACCAGAGGTGGGTTTGGTGCACACAGAGAGGTAGCCATATTGAAATGTACCTCCTGCCCATGGCTAAATATGGTGTTGGTTATTTAATGTTTTGGGGCTGTTTTTCTGCCAGAGGACCTGGACATTTTGTTAGGATAGACAGTATCATTTACTTTATCAAATATCAACAGGTATTAAATGAACACCTGACTGCCTCTACCAGAAAGCTTAAAATGTTATCTTGGCAAATGGAGGTAACACAAAGTATTGACTAAAAGGGTGCTAATAATTGTGGCACACATATATTTAACAAATATGTTTGTGTGTGTGTATATATATATATATATATATATATATATATATATATGCATCTGTGTTGTGTTTGAAATTGTTTTATATCCATGAGTGCATAATATTTGTGTGTACTTTTTGAACAAAAAGATCAAAAGGGTTAAATGATAAAGAAAAATTTTCACAGCCTTCTTTGCTCACACTTACCAAGTGTGCCAATATCAGGGCACTGTATATATGTGTATATATGTGCAGTATGTATGTGCGCACATATTTACACATATAAACACATATAAATACACATGTATACACACATACAATAGTGTGCAAGTGTCTTAGGCCACCATTAGGTTTGTTGTTTTAACAATGGTATAATGACCATATATAATCATTTCTCAGTCTCTTTATTAGAATACAACCAGAATATACAGGATATTTGTATGCAGTATTAAAAAACTGAAAATAAATCTGAAAAAACAGCTTCTACAGGCTAAAGTGGCAAGTATTTAGTGTGACCTCCCCTTACACTTTAATAATAGCAGGAACCTGGCTCTCGGAAACCATAATGGAATGGAACCCTAATTAATGTCATTGCTAACATCTGTTAATGCTTGAGCATTACATACACATATGGTATGAGTTTAGTTCATTTGAAGCTTCCTAATAAGACCAACTTTCAATCACATAATTCCATTCAAAATGCCAAAGATCACAGGATTTGACAGACATAAAATCATACTTTGAATCAGCAAGGCCACTCTCAAAGGGAAATCAGAAAACAAACTGGATACTCAAGATATGGTATTCAAGCTGTTATAAAGAAATTTGAAGAATCAGGAGAGCTAAAGCACAAAAAAGGACTGGAAGACCAAGAAAACTTTCAAAATCTGATGAGAAGTTTCTCAGAGTTTCTTTCCTGAGAGACCGGAATAATTCCAGAAAAGACCTGGCTCGGCATTTGGCAGCTTCATTGGGATGCAAATTGACCCTTCTACAGTCCAATGAAGCTTGATCAGGAATGGTCTTTGTGGAAGTGTAGCAGCCAAGAAACCACTTTTTCAGATGCAGAAAAGGGTGGAAAGGTTTAGATATGCTAAAGCTCAAAAATATTGGAATGAAGAACTGTGGAAAAGAGTATTATGGAGTGACAAATCAAAGTTTGAAAATTTTAGGTCCAATCATTGACAATATGTGAGAAGAAGAGTTGGAGAGAGATGGAAGAATGAGTGCTTGCGGCCTTCAGTGAAACATGATGGTGTCCTGGTGTGGGGCTGCATTTTTGCCAGTGGTGTTGGTAATATTTTCCAAGTTAATGGGATCATGATTGCTGACAAGTAAAGACAGGTTTTAATCCATTATTCCATTCCTCCTCAAAAGCACCTAATTGGGAATGATTTTATTTTTCAGCATGATAACAATCCCAAACACACTGCTAATGAAGTGAAATCGTATTTGGATAGAAAAACAGCTGATAAAAAACTAAAAGTCCAGACCTGAATATTATAGAGGCAGTATGGGATCACCTGGACAGAGAAAAAAACAAAAACCTAAATCTAAAGAAGAACTATGGGAAGTGCTGAAAGAAGCCTGGTATAATATACCAGAAGATTACCTCCGAAAACTCCTGGATAGTCTACTTAAAGATGTTCAAGATGTGCTTAGTGCCAAGGGAGATCAAACTAAATACTGACTTTTGCCTGAAGAAGCCATTTTATTCTACAAATTGAATTTTTTTATATTTTGTGTACATATTTCTTGTATTTTCTGTTTGTATCTTAATAAAGAGCCCAGACAATAAATATGGATGGTCATTAACAAAACAATAAATCTAATGGTGGCCTTAGAATTTAGCACAGTACTGTATATGTAAACATGCATTAATACACACATACATAATATGTTTAGCGAGGTCATGATATCCATTAAAAATGTACGGGGTGTTTTACCATGGACTTTTAATAACAATGTGCATGCTAATTTTATAGTGGTTAAGCAATATTATTAAGATTAGATTTTGTGCTATTAGTAGCTCTCCACTTGTAACCTGGGCCTTTTATTGACTGATGGTCGCATTCTGCTGCAGGTCTTCCAGAGCGTCACATTCAAGCATAGTTCAATTAGCTGTTAAACTGAAGGGGCTCCATGTACGAAGTAGCGTAAGCTGCTCCTAAGCCCTTGTGGGGCTGCTTCCTGCAATGTAAGAAGCAGCTGTCTTTAATGAAGCTTACGGGCAAGCAGACGAACAGATCCGCTGCCCATATGCAGGGAAGTTAAGAAGCTGTCCACACGTCATTCAATACATGGGGCCCATTCTGTTAATGTATTCATAACTTGTAATTTACATTTCAAGATTACAAAAAAGTCTTGTATTGTATTGATTTTTAATATCACTGAAATCTCTAAAAATACAATGCAATGAAAATTATTGCTGCATTTGACTTAAAATGCTTGATGTTTTAACAACAAATGGGGGAAATATTATGTAACATGGTATACTGATAGGGTGCTTAACAATTACTCATTTTTGTAAATTCAATTATCATAATTATACTAACGTGATTAAAAAGCATATTAAAAAATGCTGTGGAAAAAAAAAAATCTGACAAAAATTTGTATTGAATTAAATCATTATACCAATGTGCCTTCTAATCTAATATAGGAGTTTTAACCAGATAAAAGTAACTTTCTTTAGTTTTAACATTTTTCTTTAGATCTAATATAATAATTTCTTAGCTACAGGACATAGTGTGAAGTAGGAAAAGGTAAAATTGCTTTACTCTCTCCATTGATCTGTGAAGTATTGCAATCTTTTGATGTAACTACATGGGAAGCATGCAGACCATTATCAAGCGCCTGTAAATAAAAAGAAGAAAAGATAACATTTCAGAAAGGAATTTTACCAAAGTTAGAAGAAACACATTTATGAGAACAGTACACTATGAGATTTGTCAGCTTCACAATCTGTCTGCTGCTCTTCATATGAGCCCAGGTGTCACATTCGTTTTCAAAACTATAACACAGTGGGGGCAATTTAGAAAAAGTTTATGGAATAATAGGACACAGCTATTGTGTACGTACAAATGGTAATGTATGTCACATTGGTAAATAAGCAGTTAGAATTTGTTGAAACTAGCTTGCTTAATTAGATTGTGTTATTATTATGATATTTTTTATGAATAGTTAATTGAAAACATATTTTAATATCATTTACTAATATAATATAAAATGTTAAGTTATGTAGTTAAAGAATTTAAATACTGGTATGAGCAGAGGACCAAGTGGTCACTTTACAAATCTACTCCATGGAAGATGCCAAAAAGTAGCATAAGAGAGCACATTTTTGACAGGATTAATACACAAACAATAACCCTTAGCAGCAAACAATGTCCAAATGGCGACTAACTCATCTGCAAAGCCCTGAAAAAGGTACAGAATGCTTACAGACTTACACAGAGCGTTCTACAGCACAGATCAATACTAAAGATGTTCATAACAGCAGAAAGTTAAGGAGTTGCCCATAATGCATTGCACATAGCAAGCCCCAAATGAGGTACCTTCTTGTTGTGCTTTTTGATGTCCCTGGGTCCAACAGAGGCCAAAAAGCTTCAACAATGAGCAATATAAAAGTTAGCACCAACATTTCTGGAAGGCTAAAAACATAGTGCTAGCTTACAAGTGGCAGCAAACTGATAGTGCACCAACATTTGAACTATGTAAAAGTATTGCATAAAGTGTCTATAATAAAGTATATACCCACAAAGGACATAAATTAACCTGAAACATAGCTCACCAGAGCAGATGAGGCCAATCTGTGTCAGAGTGAGATAGTCCATTTGTGGAAGGGCAATCACATTTCCCAGGAGCAGTACACTGTAGAATAGGAAATGTGTAAATAAATCCACATTTTTCCTGGGGGGACTGTGATATCTTTAAATGCCTGACCCCCTCTGTCCTAACAGGCACCTCTACGGAAGATAATAGGTCTCAACTCAGTTAGAGAACCCCTATCAATCTTACCTACTGCAGCACCTAATGTTTTATCTTCCCCTTGAGGAGGGGATACTGGGTAGCAAGAAGCAAAGTGATAAAAAATTAGGGGTGCTGGATAGGAACAGGCCCACAAGTCCAGATTGCTAATACAAATTGCATGAAAGCATTGAACTCACCAGAATGTGCTTTACAGGCTCCAATGTGAGTCTTGTTCTGATGCCGATAGACACGGCACAGAACCTAGCGCAGCAAAGGGGGTAAGTCACGCATCATTGTGCAGCATATTAAATAAATATATATATATATATATATATATATTGGGGGCAATCAAAGGACTTCTTTTAATTAACCAAAGGTCTGGCCTCTGTTTTATTCTCCTAGTGCAAAGTGTTACCGCAAGCTCACGGTAGCATTAATCAGCCACTTGTTATGGCTGGTTATTTTATGTGCGCTCATAAACAGGCAAATTTGCCCATTTGGGGGTGTATGATAAATAACTAGTCATTACAAGTTGCTGGGTAATGCTATCGCTGCAGCAATTAGCACTCAGTAAATTAACCAGAGGTCAGACCTTTGGTTAATTTTCTAAATGTCCCCCAATTGCCCCCAAACTTAAGTGTAAGTTATTTATATTTGCTGCCCGTCACTGCGCAACTTACCCCCAATACTGCACTAGTACTCATGCTGTGTCACAAGGCATGAGAAAGAGGCTCCCCATGCTATCATGCTGTCCGAGATTCTATGTAATTGAAGTATTTCTCCTTTAAATCTCCTGTTTGTCTTTGGGACCTGCCAACTTTACCTTTATAGGTAACTTCCTCTCTAGGCATTGAACTTAGTGTTTTGTTGCTGTGCAACCTGTCAGCTGTATTAACTTGAGCCTTGCTCTGGATTACACTTGTGTGAAAACTTACCCTGTGATTAACCTTCTTATTCTGCTTGATACAAGTTCTAGGGTGGAAAACACTTTATTCATTCTTCCTGCAGTGCTACCAGAACCTACACTTAAAAACAACTTGCAGTTTCTCAAAGACCGGACCTCAGCTGTTCTGAACAGCACCAAAGCTTATCGGGACTTTTCATTCGCTCTGATCAGGAGGAATCAGGTACTCACTTTGATATTTATAATCTGCAAGTTTGTCAGTAAGGATATCTCTGTTTCCTCTGCTATATTGAAACCACAACAGCACATCACCTGCTCTGACATCACTAGCTCAGCCGGAATCAAGGAAGCTGTTCACTTTTACTCTGTGCTGCTTGCAGCTCCTGAACTCTGTAAGTTTCCTTTTGATTGCAAACTCCAATCTGTTCAACTAACTGTGATTCTCCTAACCAAGAAGGTTAACTTGTTCAGCGCCTGTGAGTAATAACTAGTATCTTGGAAATTGTTACTATAGTCTGTGTATTACAACAGACCTCCCAGGGGGAATCAATCCTTCCTGTCTTAAAGGCACACCACCTGGTGTTACTTATAAACCTCATTCATTCTGATATATATTTGGGACACTTTCACCTAACTTACGCCTATATTTAGAGTTTTGTGGCCAAAGGGGTGCGTTAGCTACTCGTGTTTTTTTTTTTCTAGCGCTGCTTCTAAACATTGCTGGTATTTAGAGTTCTCTGAAGGGCTGCGTTAGGCTCCAAAAAGGGAGCGTACAGGCATATTTACCGCCAGTTCAACTCTCAATACCAGCGTTGCTTACGGTAGCGGCTAGCTGGAAAAACGTGCTCGTGCACGATTCCCCCATAGGAAACAATGGGGCAGTTTGGGCAGAAAAAAAACCTAACACCTACAAAAAAGCAGCGTTAAGCTCATAACGCAGCCCCATTGTTTCCTATGGGGAAACACTTTTTAATTCTGAAATGCATAAATTTTATACTTAATAAAAATTATTTTCGGTTTGAAGAAAAATATTATTTACAATTAAAAGGAACGGCTATGGGCACAAGTTTCGCACCCAGTTATGCCAATCTTTTCATGGGGATTTTGGAAGAAGAAATAACGCATACTTCCCCATGGGGTGCGAACCTTGTGCTCTATAAAAGATACATAGACAATCTGTTTATGATATGGAGAGGTGACATAGAACTGTTAGAGTTATTTTTTGAGGATTTAAATAGCAACAAATACGGGCTCTCGTTCACACACAAATTTAATAAACAAAGTATTAGCTTCCTGGACATCATATTGGAAATAATAGATAAATGCATTGAGACAAAAACCCATTTTAAAAGTGTTGACGCAAACAATTATATAGACAACACAAGCTGTCATCATAAAAATTGGATTAGAAACATCCCAAAAGGCCAGATATTAAGAATGAGAAAAAACTGTTCTAGATTAGAGAGCTTTGAAGAACAATCAAGAATCCTAGCTGACCGCTTTGAAGAGAAAGGTTATGATAATATAAAAATAAGCTCAGTAATAGAAGAAGTTAGACAGACAGAAAGAGAAAAATTATTAATCAAAAAGATTCAAGTTAACAAAATGAATGTTGAGGGCACAAGGCACACTGAGAAACTTAAGGTACCTATTATCAGGAATTATACGGCACAGCATAAGATGTTTAAAAAAATCATTAACAAACACTGGCACCTGTTACAAAAAGACCCCATTTTAGGCAAACAAACACCAAATCATCCTAGGTTTATCTATAAAAAGGCAAAAAAAATTAAAAATATTCTCTGCCCTAGCGAATACCGCACAAAAAGTGGAACTAATCAAAATAGAGATCTATCAGGTAAAGAACAAAAAGGCTTTTACCCGTACTACAATTGCAAGGCCTGTAAATATAGTAATAAAATAAAAATGATCAAATCCGATAAAGATGGGAAAATAACAAAAATTCAGGATATAATCAGATGCAGTGATGAGAATGTGATATACATGATACAATGCGAATGTGGTTTAAAATATTGCGGACAAACAAGTCGTAAACTTAGAGATAGAATAAGGGAACACATTTTAGCGATAGAACGCGAAAGGGAGGATACAGCTCTATATAGACACTTTAAGGACAAACATAACCGCAATCTAGGAGCATTTAAATACTGGGGCATTTTCAAAGTTAAAATCGATAGTAGGAGGGGCAACTTAGAGAAGAAAATGTTAAGGAAGGAGACCGAATTTATATATAACTTTGGCACCCTACATCCCAAGGGACTAAACAGTGAATTTGACCTTAACAATCTTTTATAATCTTTTATAAACTTATACATAATATCTGCAACTACAAAAGATCAGTATATTAATCGACTAAAGTAAACAAATAAATGCGTTCACCCATTAATATGCTATATATGTACCCACTAAGTGACAACTGAGTCTAGGATATTGCACACAACTTTAAATAAGATATTTATTAAATAAAGGAAACTAACTTATCATATAATTAAACAAGATCTTTATTAAGTATAAGTAAAAGTAACTAACCCATCATATAGCATTAATCATCCACAGCTTATACTGTCTTTTAACAAATGATAAAGGGAGAACAGTATGTTATTTTTTAACAAAGGATTAAGTGAGAACAATTATCACTTAGCCCAGGTTCATACTATTAATAGTGGGACATAATCTTAATGTTACCATAGCTTACTCCTTACATCAGTATTTCTATATATTTTTACAAATACATATTTCTTTTCAATCCTTTTTAAAAAATAGCATTTATTCTGAAATAAACACAAGAATCACTTCTTTACATTGGAGTTTTACACAACAAAAAGAATGAAGTCCTATTAATAGTAACTCTAGCAGGACACTTTATCACCCGGTATAAATGATTAAGTAAGAATGGTATATTATCCTTTAACAAAGGATGAAGTGAGAACAGTATGACTTAGTCCAGACTATATTTTTAAAATTGGGATATAATCCTAATGTATTATAGTTAACTCTTAACATGAATGTATGTAATTTCAATATTTGAATATTTTAGTATACATTTTTAATGCTTTATAAATATGTATTCAAATTTTTTTTCATTTTTTTCATTTTTTCCACTAAATGACAACAAAGTCTAGGAATTTAAACACAACTCTAAACAAGATCTTTATTAAGTAAAGGAGACTAACCCATCATATAATAAAACAAGATCTTTATTAAAGTAAAAGTAACCAACCCAACATATAGTATTAATCATCTACAGTTTATACTGTTTTTTAACAAATGATAAAGTGAGAATAGTATGTTATTTTTTAACAAAGGACTAGTTGAGAACAATTATAACTTAGCCCAGGTTTATACTACTAATATTGTTATATAATCCTGTTGGTACTATAGCTTACTCCTAACAGTAGTATATATATTTCCAGTATTTCTATATAAATTACTTCTTCACATTGGACTTTCACCCAACAAAAGGAATGAAGTCCTAATAATATTAAATCTAATATGATACTTTATCACTCGGTACAAATGATTAAGTAAGAATGGTATATTATCCTTTAACAAAGGATGAAGTGAGAACAGTTATAACTTAGTCCAGGTTTATATTTTAAAATTGGGATATAATCCTAATGTATTATAGTTAACTCTTAACATGAATGTATGTATTTTTAAATATTTGAATTTTTTGGTATACATTTTTAATGTTTCATACATATGTATTCAATTATTTTATTTTTTGAGAAATTACATTATGTTGAAGCCAACACCAGAAATGAACCTTTTAAGCCTCACAAAAGAATGAAGCCTTAATAATACTAATTCCAGTATGATACTATATTATCCTGTATAGCCCATGATTTTGTTATTAGGAAATACAAGCTTTTAGAGGTGAATCACATTATGTCTGGCAACATATGAGTTAACACTCCCTCCCACAATACGCTCCACCTACTGAAACAAGAGTTTAAAAGGCGACCACAGTGAGCTGATGGGCATCTTGAAAAAGGCTCTGTTGCCGATACGCGTTGATCCGCCCTACAGCTACAGACAAACTTGGCACCCAGGACCGTTGTCTCTAACAGGTGGTTTGAAATAAGAAATCCCTGTTAGTTATTGTACAGCGAGAGGAGCCACATACTGAAAAACATTTAAAGGAATGAAGTGTGCGCACTTAATTTAAACAAGGAGACCCTCTGATTAGTCACAAAGAACCACGTGACTCTATTGCTGAACCGGACAGCTGATATATTAAGATGCTGACAGAAAAGTAAGAATATACAGAGGAGCGTTTTTTAAACATAAAGGTACTGTGTGACATCTCTAATTGGGAACTTTTAAAGGAACCACAAAAAAGGAAAGACTGTGGGTAAACACCTGCTAGGAAAAGCCCTCTAATGAAAGCTTGCAACACTGTGATTAATAAGACACACGCCACTTTGAAAACACTTGTTACAGACTATCAATACAGAAAAGGCTTATCATTGTTTTTACCATTGGTTCATACTGGTGTATGAAAGCTAACTATACTTATCAATCTGCGATGGTTTATTGTTACTGTATCAACCTATGCTAGGAAAAGCCCTCTAATTAAAGCTTGCAACACTGTGTCTAATAAGACACACACCACTTTGAAACACCTGTTACAGACTATCAACACAGAAAAGGCTTATCACTGTTTTTACTATTGGTTCATACTGGTGTATGAAAGCTAACTATACTTATCAATCTGCAGTGGTTTATTGTTACTGTATCAACCTATGCCTCTACTAGTTTTCACTTTATTGTATGTCCATCTTCTAACATATTAGTAGCTATTGGAGTCTTTTCAATCAGAATTGTAGTTTTAAATAGAATTGTAGTTTTTAATGCATTTATAACACCGGTGTTAAGTTTTTAGAATTAAATTTTATAGAACATTACTGTTGTTTAATATTTTAATTGCTACTTATGTCTGCAAGGAATTTTTATTTCTTAGTATGAACTCACTTAATAAATTAACATTATTACATTAATCTGCTTACTATCCCCTTTTTTTCATTTTTAAATCAGGATCCATATTTTCTACCTAAAATTTAAAACTTGTGAGGAATCCCTAGTTCCCATTACTAATTTACTCACAACTATATTTAACTATATTTATTTTTATGCACCTCAACTTTCACTACAACAATTATCATCCCCACCACACGTATACTATATACACAGAAGATTTACCTGGTGACTTAGAGTCACTTTTAACTTATACTGATCTAACACTAATTTCACACCTATTTACTCTCACGTTTGAATATAATCTTTTGCCCTACATAAACAAGGAGAAATTAGCATGTTTTAAATTTCATTAACACTTTCACTAAGTAGCTTTCTACGCAGCACACATTGTATTATCACTGCAAAGATAGATTATTATACTAATTTATTTTATCATCACACCCTGAACCTCATATTATTGGTATTCTCTACCCCAACTAAAAGATAGAAGATTATTATATTATATTATTTTATTTTACCATCACACCTCATATAAGATTTAATATTGTATTCTCTACCCCAACTTAATATAAATGAATGCAAAGGTCTTAGTTATATACATTTCCAGATTGTGGTTCAGCGCCCCTTCCTACCCCACTATAATCTCTTTTTTTCAAAAACTTTTGGTGTAGTCACTTGTAAGAAGACTATACTAGTGAAGGAGGCTATATCTGGAGTGAGTTTGATTGTTCAAATTACCCTATCTATACTTTCTAAGTCTGCACCTAACACCCTAACATGTACCCCGAGTCTAAACACCCCTAACTTTAAACTTATTAACCCCTAATCTGCCACCCCCGCTATCACTGACCCCTGCATTACACTATTAACCCCTAATCTGCCACTCTGGACACCGCTGCAACCTACATTATACCTATGTACCCCTAATCTGCTGTCCGTAACATCGCCGACCCCTATATTATATTTATTAACCCATAATCTGCCCTTCCCCAACTTCGCCGCTACCTACCTACACTCATTAGCCCCTAATCTGCCAACCCCTAAACCGCCGCACTCCCGCCTCGCAAATCCTATAATAAATAGTATTAATCCCTAATCTGCCCTCCCTAACATCGCCACCACCTAACTTCAAGTATTAACCCCTAATCTGCCGACCGCACCTCGACGCTACTATAATAAATGTATTAACCCCTAAAGCTAACCCTAACCCTAACACCCCCCTAAGTTAAATATAATTTTATTCTAATGAAATAAATTAACTCTTATTAAATAAAGTATTCCTATTTAAAGCTAAATACTTACCTGTAAAATAAACCCTAATATAGCTACAATATAACAAATAATTATATTGTAGCTATTTTAGGATTAATATTTATTTTACAGGCAACTTTGTATTTATTTTAACTAGGTACAATAGCTATTAAATAGTTATTAACTATTTAATAGCTACCTAGTTAAAATAATTACAAAATTACCTGTAAAATAAATTCTAACCTAAGTTACAATTAAACCTAACACTACACTATCAATAAATTAATTAAATAAATTAACTACAATTACACACAATTAAATAAACTAAACTAAACTAAATTACAAAAAAAAAAAACACTAAATTACAAAAAATAAAAAAAGATTACAATGATTTTAAGCTAATTACACCTACTCTAAGCCCCCTAATAAAATAACAAAGCCCCCAAAATAAAAAAATTCCCTACCCTAATCTAAATTAAAAAAGTTAACAGATCTTAAAAGAGCTTTTTGCGGGGCATACCCCAAAGAAATCAGCTCTTTTGCCTGTAAAAAAAAAAAAAACACAATACCACCCCCCCAACATTACAACCCACCACCCACATACCCCTACTCTAACCCAAACCCCCCCTTAAATAAACCTAACACTACCCCCCTGAAGATCTCCCTACCTTGAGTCATCTTCACCCAACCGGGCACCGATGGACCAAAAGAAGATATCCGGAGCGGCAGAAGTCTTCATCCTATCCGGGCAGAAGAGGACATCTGGACCGCCAGACATCTTCATCCAAGCGGCATCTTCTATCTTCATCCATCCAACGAGGAGCGGCTCCATCTTCAAGACCTCCGGCATGGAACATCCTTCTTCAACAACAACTACCCAACGAATGAAGGTTCCTTTATGATCCAATTAAATTAAATAAACTAAAGTACGAACCCCCCCCCCACTAAATTACAGAAAAAAAATAATTACAAGAATTTTAATCTAATTACACCTAATCTAACCCCCCTAATAAAATAAAAAAGACCCCCAAAATAAAAAAATCCCTACCCTATACTAAATTACAAATAGCCCTTAAAAGAGCTTTTTGCTGGGCATTTCCCCATAAGTAATCAGCTCTTTTACCTGTAAAAAAAAATACAATACCCCAACATTAAAACCCACCACCACACACCCAACCCTACTCTAAAACCCACTCAATCCCCCCTTAATAAAACCTAACACTAACCCCTTGAAGAACACCATACCTTGAGACGTCTTCACCCAGCCGGGCACAAGTGGTCTTTCAGAGGGGCAGAAGTCTTCATCCGATCCGGGCAGAAGAGGACCTCCAGACGGGCAGAAGTCTTCATCCAGACGGCATCTTATCTTCATCCATGTGGAGTGGGTCCATCTTCAAGCCAGCCGACGCAGAGCATCCTCTTCTTCCGAAGACTCCCGAGATAATGTCCCTCGATTTCTGATTAGCTGATAGGATTCTATCAGCCAATCGGAATTAAGGAAGGAAAAATCTGATTGGCTGATTGACTCATCCAATCAGATTCAGATTTTTCCTACCTTAATTCCGATTGGCTGATAGAATCCTATAAGAATTCGAGCTGATTACTTATGTGGCAATGCCCAGCAAAAAGCCCTTTTAAGGGCTATTTGTAATTTAGTATAGGGTAGGGATTTTTATTTTGGGGGTCTTTTTTATTTTATTATGGGGGTTAGATTAGGTGTAATTAGATTAAAATTCTTGTAATTATTTTTTTTGCTGTAATTTAGTGGGGGGGTTCGTACTTTAGTTTATTTAATTTAATTGTATTATCTTGGATAACGTCACTTAAAGGAACCTTCATTCATCGGGTAGTCATCGTTGAAGAAGGATGTTCCACGCCGGAGGTCTTGAAGATGGAGCCGCTCCTCGTTGGATGGATGAAGATAGAAGATGCCGCTTGGATGAAGATGTCTGCCGGTCTGGATGTCCTCTTCTGCCCGGATAGGATGAAGACTTCTGCCACTCCGGATGTCTTCTTTTGGTCCATCGGTGCTTGGCTGGGTGAAGACGACTCAAGGTAGGGAGCTCTTCAGGGGGGTAGTGTTAGGTTTATTTAAGGGGGGTTTGGGTTAGAGTAGGGATATGTGGGTGGTGGGTTGTAATGTTGGGGGGTGGTATTGTGTGTTTTTTTTTTTTTTTTTTTACAGGCGAAAGAGCTGATTTCTTCGGGGTAAGGTAATAGAGCTGTTAACTTTTTTAATTTAGATTAGTGTAGGGATTTTTTATTTTTTATTTTGGGGGGCTTTGTTATTTTATAAGGGGGCTTAGAGTGGGTGTAATTAGCTTAAAATTATTGTAATTTTTTTATTTTTTGTAATTTAGTGTTTGTTTTTTTTGTAATTTAGTTTAGTTTATTTAATTGTATGTAATTGTAGTTCATTTATTTAATTAATTTATTGATAGTGTAGTGTTAGGTTTAATTGTAACTTAGGTTAGGATTTATTTTACAGGTAATTTTGTAATTATTTTAACTAGGTAGCTATTAAATAGTTAATAACTATTTAATAGCTATTATACCTAGTTAAAATAAATACAAATAAATATTAATCCTAAAATAGCTACAATATAATTATTTGTTATATTGTAGCTATATTAGGGTTCATTTTACAGGTAAGTATTTAGCTTTAAATAGGAATACTTTATTTAATAAGAGTTAGTTTATTTCGTTAGAATAAAATTATATTTAACTTAGGGGAGTGTTAGGGTTATACTTGGCTTTAGGGGTTAATACATTTATTAGTGTAGCGGCGAGGTCTGGTCGGCAGATTAGGGGTTAATACTTGAAGTTAGGTGGCGGCGATGTTAGGGAGGGCAGATTAGGGGTTAATACTATTTATTATAGGGTTTGCGAGGCGGGAGTGTGGCGGTGTAAGGGTTAATACATTTATTAGAGTGGCGGCAAGGTCCGTTAATAAGTTTAGGTAGGTAGCGGCGACGTTGGGGGGGGGCAGATTAGTGGTTAATAAATATAATATAGGGGTCGGCGATTTTAGGTGCAGCATATTAGGGGTACATAGGTATAATGTAGGTGGCGTCGATGTGCGGTCGGCAGATTAGGGGTTAAAAAAATAATTATAGTGGCGGCGATGTGGGGGGGCCTTGGTTTAGGGGTACATAGGTAGTTTATGGGTGTTAGTGTACTTTAGAGCACAGTAGTTAAGAGTTTTATAAACTGGCGTTAGCCCAGAAAGCTCTTAACTACTGACTTTTTTCTGCGGCTGGAGTCTTCTCGGTAGAGGGTCTAATGCTCACTTCAGCCAACACTCTAAATACCGGCGTTAGGAAGATCCAATTGAAAAGATAGGATACGCAATTGGCGTAAGGGGATCTGTGGTATGGAAAATTTGCGGCTTGGAAGTGAGCGTTAGACCCTTTCCTGGCTGACTCTAAATACCAGCGGGCTGTAAAAAGCAGCGTTAGGACCCCTTAACCCTGCTTTTGATGGCTAACACAGAACTCTAAATCTAGGCGATGGAGTTCTCAAACAAAAAGTGACACATACAAAATTCACTATACATAATTTGCAGTTGTGTTCCACTAAACTCTCCAATTGTTGCGTATCATTACACATGCAATGTGAACACAAGGTCACATTTGGATTGCACCTCACTTGTAATGCTAACACACATTTGCGTATGCTGGTATTAAAAATTAAAGCTCAAATATTGCTTTAGCGAAAGCTATATTTTGCCCTCCGCTTATATTCTGGCCCTTTATTTGTTAAAGGGAAACTGACCCCTATTTTTTTCTTTCTTGATTCAGATAGAGCATGCAACTTTCTGATTTACTCCTATTATCATTTTTTCTTCGTTCTCTTGCTATCTTTATTTTAAAAAGAAGGCATCTAAGCTTTTTTTTAGTTCAGTTCTCTGGACAGCACTTTTTTTATTGGTGGATGAATTTAGCAAGGACAACCCAGGTTGAACACCAAAAATCTAAACTTACATTCTTGCATTTCAAATAAAGATATCAAGAGAATGAAGAAAATTTGATAATAGGAGTATATTAGAAAGTTGCTTAAAATTGCTGCTCTATCTGAATCAGGAAAGAAAAAATGTGGGTTCAGTGTCCCTTTAATTATTAGGAAGAAATACATACAGTACATTGAAAGGTCTTCAACTAGACTTGAACTTTAGATGGTGATATTGAGTAAGCCTGTGTTTCTTTGCTAAGAGATTTAAATTTTCCAAAGCTACAGGTATAAAAGTTCCCAAACAATAATAATTATTTGATTAGAGAGCAAATTTTTTTTTATAATATTATATTTATATTTTTATTTATATATATATAAATATATATATATATATATATATATATATATATATATATATATATATATATATATATATATATATATATATATATAAATCTAAAAAGATAAGCACACAAAAACACCTCTCATAGTGCAGATCAATTTTAATACAATATTAAATTGTAAACATATAAAATACACCTTCCCCAAGGGTAATCCCTACTTTCAATTTGAGACTTCGTTCATATGAGGTAATTAAGGACGAGTAGATATAAAAGTGTCCCCACTGTTCTCCTCTACAGAAGAATGGCCTGATGTCAAAAAAGTCCCTTGATGTAGGAAAGTTCCTTCTTTCAAATCAAAACGGCCAAGTTCTGTATTAGGGACCGGAGGTAACCACTGTAGCCAAACCAGAGGCTCAAAACGATAACCTGGTGGGAATCCTTCAAAAACACTGAGGACAACCACAGCGGGCGTGGAGTACTATACAGCATGTAAGTAGCAAATTACGTAAGGTGTGCGTGGCCTTATGCATTTCATGGAACTCGTCCGCTTCGTCAGAGGCTTAAAGAATGCAAACCTTACAAGCAGAATATTTCAAGACAGCGAAAAGGAGCACGCCCACCTTACGTCCCAAGGACCTGTCAGAATTAATCCAACACAATAGTTATGAGTGACTGCAATTACTCACAATAGCACATAATAAAAATAAACACAGTCAATATATAAACATATAAACACACATTATACAATATATGTATATAATGGACCAGAACTTATTTAGGGATCTGTTTTTTACTGCTATAGAGACATATCTAAATGCACTAGTATATTAAAATTTATATTTATATAGTGACTCTTTTATTTGTCTTTATTAATAAATCCTGAATTATATTGTCACTAAAATTGTCAAATTGATCTATTCTCTCTAAAGTTCTTTGCATGATCTATCTCCCTTTTTCCACATTTATACCCAAATATAGGGAGGAAATGATCCTGCTGTCTTCAACATGAAACGCTACGTGTACAAAAAGCAAAAGCGCCAATATTTGTCAGAACATGCATATAAAAAGGTGTATATATGACCTAGAATAGTTTAATAATTACTACAATATACATTATTTTTTTAGCATGCATTAAATCATAAATCATATCCAATTCTCTATTCATTCCAAGGGGCTCAAGGGTTTGGAGGGAGTGGATCCAAAAAGGTCTCCCTCTGTCTCAGTCGTAGAATGCTATCTCCCCTTCTCTCATCTAATGTTACTTGTTCGATTTCTTTAAAATGAATACATGAAGGGTCATTCTGATGGAATTCTCTATAGTGATCTGTTACCCCATGAGACACATTTCCTTTTTCAATGTTGGTAATATGTTCCAATACCCTTCTTTTGACAATTCTTTGTTCTACCAACATATTGACAGTGGAAAGAACATTCTAAAACAAATACTACGTATTTTGAATGGCAATTCATAAATGTTTTTATCATTTTTTTTATAGCCATTGGCCTTGGAAACTATTTGTTTAGTATGTTTGTCTATAATTGGAGAGGTATTGCAGTTCTTAAGATTACATCTAAAAAAGCTAAAACTGGTTTTATTGAACCAGTTCGTTTTGTCATTTTGTTTCAGACAAATTGGCGCTAATATGTCTTTAAGATTTATATTATTTCTGAATACAACTGAAGGGTTTTTATCCAAAGTTTTGCCCAATATGGGATCTCCTAAGAGGACATGACAATGTTTTTTAATGGCCTTTGATATGAAATCTGAACATTTAAAAACAAAATTCAAAATGAAAAGGCTATCCAGAAAAGGTTATCAAAGATGGGTATCCAAAGCAGGCCAATTAGAGAGAACAGTATTGTTGACATTCAAGGAACGAAAAATAATATCTTTCTAACTAAATATAATAAAGAGTTGTGGAGAATCAGAAAGGCCATTAAAAAGCATTGGCATGTACTCACTGATTTTAATTGATATATTCTGCTCAGTAACTTTGAGAAAAGCAAAAGGACAAGATTATTTACAATGTTTGATGTATTTTGCAGCCCCCTCTTGTGAAAACTAGAGTATTTACATGATAATTACAAATATTACCTCTTATGAGTTGGCAGAGGTGGTGGTACTCAGTATCGGTGAGTACTCTCACAAAAAACACATATAAATAAATAAATATAGATAGATAGATATTACCTCTTATGAGTTGGAAGAGGTGGTGGTACTCAGTACCAGTGAGTACTCTCACAAAAAAACACATATAAATAAAGATAGATAGATAGATAGATAGATAGTTATACAATCATGGCCAAAAATATTAGGCATTCTCATGTTTATTACTATTTAGGTAGATTATGAGTTATGTGTGCTAGAGGGTTTTTAATGAACGCAACAAGTGTTGCGTTATTTCACCCTCTATAGCACAGCCATTACAAGTTTTGAAACAGCCGGCTTGTGCGTGCGATATGGTTGCGTTGAGCTCCATACCGCACAAAATATCAGCACTTTTTTGACGTGCTCGTCCACGCTTTCCCCATAGACATCAATGGGGAGAGAGTGTAAAAAAAAAACCTGCAATCACGGAATGAAAAGCTCCATAACGAAGCCCCATTGATGTCTATTGGGGAAAAAAAGTTACGTTTAAACCTAACACCCTAACATAAGCTCCATGTCTAAACACCCCTAATCTGCTGCCCCCGACATCGCCGACACCTACATAATGTTATTAACCCCTAATATGCCGCTCCTAAAATTGCCACCAATGAAATAAAAACATTAACCCCTAATCTGCCGCTCCCGATATCGCCGACACTATACTAAAGTTATTAACCCCTATTCCCCTACACCCCAACATCGCCCACACTATAATACATCTATTAGCCCAAATTCTGCCACTTCCCATTATTAACTATTTACTAACTACCTAGTTAAAATAAATACAAACTTACCTGCGAAATAAAACCTAAGCTGCCTTACACTAAAACCTACCATTTCAAAAAATAACAAACAAAATTATCCAAAACAATAAAAAATATTCCTATTCTGCGTGTCCTGACAGCGGCCATGATCAGCAGCACCTTCATGAAGCTCCTGAAGTGAATTTAAATATTTGTTGAATATTCCTTCTCAAACTTGGCATCTAGCATTGAAACTTCGTAAGCTATTTTGTGAGAAGAAAAGGAGTTGAAGGGCACTTTATTTTATAAGCTTTTTCTAGCTAGGTTCAATTTGACCGGACCTGGTAAATAGGCCGCAGTTCCATCACATACGTACATCACCCCCCTCGAGTACCTATCTTACTCGAATAGAGCAGTGTTCATCTGCTATTCCTATATAAACCGGATTACTACATAAGATTGACATTATGGAGGACTTTCATACTCTTTTGCAAACTCAGCTTGAGGCCTTGGAGCATCTTATAGACCACAGGTTTACAGCTCTGAAAGTCATTTGCCGAGCGTCAGGTCAGATGGAGATCCTCCCTAACGTGCAGAAGGACAGTCAGGTGCACACGGACATCGCATGGGCTGCTGAATCTACAGACACGCTTTTGGGACCGACATCACAAGGGGTGTCGCATTGCCCTAACTTAACATTTCAATATCTAGTGCCGGAAGGTCTCATGCCAGAAGGACAGCACACGGTATGTACATTATCACATTCAGCTCCCCTGGGAGGGGATGCGGCCGGTCCCCGCGGGGGTAGCGTGAGCTACACTAATATTCAGGATCTGAGACTTTCAGTCTTCCCCAGGCTCCCAGAAGAGATGAAGATTCTAGTCAGCATTGTGCAGTGGAGCGGCAGCTTGGGGATGTTTTTGAGTAAACAGTTGCGGTGCTGGTCTACCGCGTAAGAGTTGGTGTGGGGTAGTGCTGGACGATGTGCAGGGAATATCATGCTCACATATATTCGCATAAGAACCCTAGACTGCTGTAGATTTTTGGACATTACAGATAGAAGTGTGTAATTAGGCATATAGATCCTCATAAATTACGCCCATGACTATGTTGTTGTTTTATTCTCTTGTGCATGAACCCATGCTTAGCATATGTAGTCTACACGAAATGAGTCTTATCAGAAGTATGACTGTGGTTGTTATTAATGATGTATTTAGAGCAAATTAAGCAGGTGGAGGGTGAATTTTTTGTATCAAGAGGAGATCATTGAGCTGTATTACAGTTACTAAGCTTAGGTAGTAAATGTTCTAGCTTTATGTTTCAAGAGATTTATAGCATGTACCCAATAAATGTTCAAAGCTCAATAGAGGTCCTATATATATTGCCAGGAAATTTTCCAATTATATACATACATTGGCCGTATATTTTACCACTTGTGCTATACACTTTCTTATGTATCTGATTCATAGTTTGCATATTAGGGATGATATTATGTGTATTTATGTTGAGGATCCTAAATGGACTGAGTGCTTTTCTTATGCATTTATAACAGACCCCCTATGATCACGAATATAATGTCGCTCCTCAAATAAGTAGCCATACATAAAGTTTTTTTTTGTTTGTTTTTTACCAGCATACAGAGCGTATACTTATCTCCACAGATAGAGGTACAATTATTTACTAAGCTATGAAAAGGTATAACTGAGACATATTAAATTCTAGCAGAAGAAGCCTTTAATTTTCTTGAAAAAGCCCTGCAGAGGGAGAAACGCGTTGATGTACTGCAACTATACCTAAGCTAATACTTGCCATTTAAAAGTGAGCCATACTGCTAACACTGTTAGCCATTTCCGATTCTACCACTAGACCATAACGGGTCATTTCTGGACATTACTCCTACTACGTTCTTGGATTTGGGATGTACCGCAACTAAACCAAAGCTACTTTCTATCACTTAAAAGTGAGCAAGACTGCTAACACTGTTAGCCATTTCCAACTTGCCACTAGACCTGTAACGGGTCAACTCTGGACACTACTTTATACTACACTCTTGGATTGGGTATCCTGCGTGCTATTTGGCACTAAGTGCAGGATTATTCTCTTCGTTTGAACGCTACATTGGAGCAAAAGAAGCCAAGAAACAGTGTAACTTACTAACATCGCATTTACACCAATCAGAAAGTGTTTTCAGGAAACCCCCCTTAATAGTGACGTCATTACGGCCGTACAACGAGTCACGGAGAAGACTGATTGTGCACTCGTCTGGGTAAGCCCCTGTCTTGCTAGCAAACCAACTCCCGATTGAAAAGTTAAGTGTGGATTTGGACTATCTTTGCTGTATTATGAACTTTATATTGCAAGTCTAGTCTTATATCAAGTGATGGCAACTTAATTGTAGAAATTGTTTTTATTTACAGAGACGTCCGTTTTTACATTTTTATATCACCTAATGTGAATAAATCTATGTTTCTTTAGACATTCATCTACTTTGTTTATTTTCTCTCTCTAATAAGTATCACATTAATACACTTAGCACCTTTAGCTTTTAGCGCTCCTATCTATTTTTCACTCATATGTTCATTTCTGCTACCTAGTTGGGGACCCATAGGTATTTTTAGGAGTTTGGTGTATCTTCCTGCGCTCTCTAGTACTATTCTCATACTATAAGCCTTTAATTTGCCTTCTCTTTTATAAAATCCATCTCACACAGTTCTTACAGCTTCTTTGTTTATAAATAAGGGGATATATTGAGTAATTATGTTGTTTAAAACAAGGTTCTTATGTTTGGAAGTACCTCTGCGATATTCTTTAGATGCTTCCGGTTATATGTGACAGGACTTCTTTTGAACTCTACTTATGAACCATTAATCTTTATATAGTACCCCTCAGGGAAAAATATCTTTTCCAATCAAGATCAGTTTTATATGCATACAGGTTCAAAATATCATGCTATTAGGCAATAAATATAGCTGAGTTGGTACTTCAATAACACGTTACAAAAAATATAAAAATGTAAGGTATCAATGCAATCTTTGTATACTATATAGCTGAGACAGTTTAATATTGTAGTCTGTTATGTTTGACATAAGAACGTTGTCATGATCTATTTTTGTTCTCAGACATGTTTATTTTGGTGCAACTTATATGCATGTTTCTATGTATTAATGTCATGCTAAATACCTCAATAAAAAAACTTTGATTATAAAAAATATTCCTATTCTAATACCCTGTTTAAAAAACAAAAGAAAAAAACACCCCAAAATAAAAAAGCCTAATCTATAATAAACTACCAAGGACCCTTAAAAGGGCCTTTTGTGGGCCCTTTTAAAGGGCATTTTGTAGGGCATTGCTCTAAAGTTAACAGCTCTTTTGCTACAAAACAAACACCCCCTAACAGTATACAAACCCCCACCCCCCAAAACCTAATCTACCCATTGCACTGAAAAGGGCATTTGTATGGGCATTGCCCTTAAAAGGGCATTCAGCTCTTTTATGAAATGCCCAACCCCTAATCTAAAAATAAAAACCCACCCAAAACAAAATAAAACATTGCACAAAATAAAAAAAATGAATTTTCCAAAATAATAAAATCTATTCCTATTCTAATACCCATTTTAAAAAAAAAACCCACCCCAAAATAAAAGAAACCTAATCTAGAATAAACTACCAATAGCCTTTTGTAGGGCATTGCCCTATTATATCAGCTCATTTTCTAAAAAAAATACAAAGACCCACTAACATTACAAACCCCCACCCCCCGAAACCCACAAAATAAAAAAAAAACTATCTAAAAAACCTAATCTACCCATTGCCCTGAAAAGGGCATTTGTATGGGCATCGCCCTTACAAGGGCATTTAGCTCTTTTAAGAAATGCCCAACCCCTAATCTAAAAATAAAAACCTACCCTAAAAACCTTAAAAAAAAAAACTAACACTAACCCCTCTTTAGGTACTCACAGTTGCTGAAGTCCCCCTTGAAGGATCTTCATCCCGGTGGCTCCATCTTCATCCAGATGGCATCTTCTATCTTCATCCCAGCATCATCTTCTATCCTCATCCCAGTGGTGCAGAGCAGGTCCATCCTGAAGACATCCAGTGCTGAGCATACTCTTTTCTTCATACGGTCGCCGCCCGTATACTGACTCTTCAATGCAAGGGAGTCTTCTCAAACTGGCGTCCCTTGGATTCCTATTGGCTGATTTGATTTTCGAAATTCAAATCAGCCAATAGGATGAGAGCTACTGAAATCCTATTGGCTGTTCAAAGCAGTCAATAGAATTTCAGTAGCTCTCATCCTATTGGCTAATTTGAACAGCCAATAGGATTTCAGTAGCTCTCATCCTATTGGCTGATTTGAATTCCTATATATATATATATATATATATATATATATATATATATATATATATATATATATATATATATATATATATATATATATACATCTTTAGACATGTATATGTATGTATCTCTAGTTTACAGCCCTTTGCCTGCCTTTTTTTTCTAACACCTGAGACTTCCTATCTTTGAGCCCTTATAACTTTTAAATGCAATATTTTTTTTGAATAATTTTTGTTAGATGGTATTATGAGAGTAACTGTACTTTGTAATGTATTTTAATGTGTTTTATGAGATTTTTTTGTTTTGCCCTTTGCAGTTAAGTAGATGAAAACATGAGAAACCATATTTATGCAATATAAATATTTAATAAAGTTTTTTTTTTTCTGTAAATATTTTACATCCCAAAATAAGATATATGTAGAAATTTGTGATTATGAATGAATAGAATATATTATTTTATGTGAAGAACATTGGAATGTAAAATATTCATATTTTCATGTTATATTAGAGCACTTGAGAATATATGATCGTGTTTGTGCGCGAGTAGGATTTTTTCCACTTTTTTTCTTCATTGACTTCTATGGGGGAATAAGTTATTGCGCTTGCAATATTCTAAGTTTGGCTTTTTATGCACGTCGGGTTAATACAAGTAAAAACAGTTTCCTTTCAATATGTAATATGAGCGCAACCCAAATTGTGCAAAAAACTTACTTCTAGTGCAGGTAACGCTTGAGCGGGCGCATTAAATAGCGCTCCACTTGTAATCTGGCACTTAGTGTAGTACCAAGTAATTTAGCTTTAAATAATACATTATTTTGGACATTATATTTTTCCTTTTTTTGTTCTAACCTAGATTTTTTTCCTTTTGCTACCTTTTTGTTTGTTTTTAAAGCTTTCTATATTCATTTTATTTTAAAGAAAAAAAGTTTACAATAAAAATGAAAGAAAAGAAACAAAATTGTAAAAACAGTTGTTTAATTAGCAGTGTCCTATGTACCTAAAAAGCGATGTATTGTTCACACCTAGCAGCATAATTGGGAGTTATGAATAGTCAAGGTGCAACAATTGACATTCACCAAGATTACAAGTGCTGCGGTATGGCTATACCATTGAAAAATTGGACATTGCACACAAAGGGGGGTAGTTATCAAGCCGTCTACCTCAAATATGCTGGAATTCCGCAGCGTATTTGTGGCGAGGCTGATTCGCCTTAGTTATCAAAGGCTAGAGACTGGCAAAAGTAGAATTTTGTGATGTAAGCTTCGATCCGCCGGACTCCGTCCTACACAGATCGATTCTTACATCACTGGAGATGTTCCGCACGGTACAATCTGACTACTTTTGCTAGTTATCAAAAAACTAGCAGGTACGCTCGGCACTTTTCCGGCCCAGCGTACCTGGTTTTCAATCCGCCGCCCTGAAGGCGGCGGATCTCATAGGAATCAATGGGAGTCTGACCATAGCGAAAGTACAAGTTCGCTGCTGCCAGACATCCCATTCATTCCTATGGGAGCTGTCTACACCTGACACTCTAACATGTACCCCGAGTCTAAACACCCCTAATCTGTCCCCCCTACACCACCGCAACTAAATAAAGTTATTACCCCCTAAACCGCAGCTCCCGGAGCCCACCACAACTATAATAAATGTATTAACCCCTAAACCGCCGCTCCCTGACCCCGCCGCAACTATAATAAATGTATTAACCCCTAAACCGCCGCTCCCGGACCCCGCCGCAACCTACATTATACCTATTAACCCCTATCCTGCCCCCCTATACCGCCGCCCTCTATAATAAAGTTATTAACCCCTATCCTGCTGATCCCGCACCTCGCCACAACTACTTAATAAATAGTTTAACCCCTAAACCGCCACTCCCGGACCCTGCCGCAACCTATATTAAATTTATTAACCCCTAATCTGCCCCCCCCTACACCGTCGCCACCTATAATACATTTATTAACCCCTATCCTGCCCCCCACTACACCACCGCCACTGTAATAAATTTATTAACCCCTAAACCTAAGTCTAACACTAACCCTAACAACCCCCTAACTTAAATATTAATAAAATAAATATAAATAATATTTCTATTATTAACTAAATTAATCCTATTTAAATCTAAATACTTACCTTTAAAATAAACCCTAATATAGCTACAATATAAATAATAATTATATTGTAGCTATCTTAGGATTTATTTTTATTTTACAGGCAACTTTGTAGCTATTTTAGGATTTATATTTATTTTACAGGTAACTTTGTGGCCCGGCTGAGTGAAGACGACTCAAGGTAGGATGAGCTTCAGGGGATTAGTGTTAGGTTATTTTAAGGGGGGTTTGGGTTAGATTAGGGGTATGTGGGTGGTGGGTTTTAATGTTGGGGGGGTTGTATTTTTCTTTTCAGGCAAAAGAGCGGTTTTCTTTGGGGCATGCCCCACAAAAGGCCCTTTTAAGGGCTGGTAAGGTAAAAGAGATTTGAACTTTTTTAATGTAGAATAGGGTAGGGATTTTTTTTTATTTTGGGGGGCTTTGTTATTTTATTAGGGGGCTTAGATTAGGTGTAATTAGCTTAAAATTGTTGTAATATTTTTTAAATGTTTGTAAATTATTATTTTTTATTTTTTGTACTTTAGTTAGTTTATGTAATTGTATTTAATTGTAGTTATTTGTAGTTAATTTATTTAATTAATGTAATGATAGTGTATTGTTAGGTTTAATTGTAGCTTAGGTTAGGATTTATTTTACAGGTAATTTTGTATTTCTTTTAGTTAGGTAGTTATTAAATAGTTAATAACTATTTAATAACTATTCTAACTAGCTAAAATAAATACAAAGTTACCTGTAAAATAAATATAAATCCTAAAATAGCTACAAAGTTGCCTGTAAAATAAAAATAAATCCTAAGATAGCTACAATATAATTATTATTTATATTGTAGCTATATTAGGGTTTATTTTAAAGGTAAGTATTTAGATTTAAATAGGATTAATTTAGTTAATAATAGAAATATTATTTATATTTATTTTATTAATATTTAAGTTAGGGGGTTGTTAGGGTTAGTGTTAGACTTAGGTTTAGGGGTTAATAAATTTATTACAGTGGCGGTGGTGTAGTGGGGGGCAGGATAAGGGTTAATAAATGTATTATAGGTGGCGACGGTGTAGGGGGGGCAGATTAGGGGTTAATAAATTTAATATAGGTTGCGGCAGGGTCCGGGAGTGGCGGTTTAGGGGTTAAACTATTTATTTAGTAGTTGTGGCGAGGTGCGGGATCAGCAGGATAGGGGTTAATAACTTTTTTATAGAGGGCGGCGGTATAGGGGGGCAGGATAGGGGTTACTAGGTATAATGTAGGTTGTGGCGGTGTCCGGGAGTGGTGGTTTAGGGGTTAATACATTTATTATAGTTGCGGCGGGGTCAGAGAGCGGCGGTTTAGGGGTTAATACATTTATTATAGTTGCGGTGGGCTCCAGGAGCGGTGGTTTAGGGGGTAATAACTTTATTTAGTTGCGGGGGGCTCCGGGGGCGCCGGTATAGGGGATAGAACAGTGTAGTTTAGCGTGGGTGCTTAGTGACAGGCTAGCAATAAAGCTGTAAAAAAGCCGAAGAGCAGCGAGATCGGATGAGTGATAACTCTCACAGTCCGCTGCTCATCGCCCCGTACTTGGTGCGCGGCTTTTTGACAGATTTATTGATAACTTAGGCGAATTTTTTCAGGTCCGCGGCGGCGATGGTAGGCGAGCTTAGGCGGGCGTATTGGGCCGGCGAAGGCAGGAAAGTTGACACGTTGATAACTACCCCCCAAAATATGCAGGTCTCCCATATTACAAGTCACAGCGTTACAGCTATACCACTAGCATTTTAGCCTTTATGCAACTCTCCATTATGCACTCAAAAAATGGCTTTTGAGTGTGGAATTTTATTACGTATTACAAGTTGTTCTGTCAAGCTATTACGCCAGCGTAATACTACCACAATCAGAGACCAGTAGTTATGGATTTTGAGAAACAAAAATGTTTCACAAAACTCATAACAAAAATGTTACAAAGTACACTAACACCCATAAACTACCTATTAACCCCTAAACCGGCATTCCCTTACATCGCAAATACTTTATTAAACCTATTAACCCCTAATCTGACGCCCGCCCACCCACATCGCCAACACTAAATAAACCTATTAACCCCTAAACCACCAGCCCTTCATATCAAGACACACTAAATTAAACTATTAACCCCTAAACCTACCCCCCCTAACTTTAAATTAAACTTACAATAAAACTACCTTAAAAAAAAAAAACTTACATGTGGAATAAGAAAAACTAAGATTAAACTATAAATTAACCTAACATTTCTATATTAAAAAAATAAAATAAACAAAAAAAAAAAAAAACTAAGATACAAAATTAAAAAATCCTAACATTACAAAAAAAACACTAAAATAACAAAAATTAAAAATAATCTAAAAAAATAATTACAAAAAAACACTAACATTACAAAAAAAATAAACAAAGTTATCCAAAATAATAAAAATTAAACCTAATCTTATACCCCTATAAAATAAAAAAAGCCACCCTAAAATAAAAACACCCCCTAATTTATCAATAAACTACCAATAGCTCTTAAAAGGGCTTTTTGTAGGGTATTGCCCTAAGTTAAACAGCTCTTTTATCTACAAATATTACAAAGTACCACCTAACAGTAAAACCCCCCACCCAACTAACCCCCAAAATAAAAAAAAAACCCAGTCTAAAAAAAACCTAAGCTACCCATTGCCCCTAAAGGGTCATTTGTATGGGCATTGCCCTTAAAAGGGCAATCAACTCTTTTGCACCCATTAAAAAATAAAAAAAACCCTAATCTAAAAAATATATATATATATATCACTAACACCAGAAAATGTACTCACAGTTCCTGAAGACTAGACATCCATCTTCATACAGGCAGCCAGAAGTCTTCATCCAGGTGACGACATCTTCATCCATCGCGGGGGACATCTTCTATCTTCATCCTGGAGGTGCGGAGCTGTGGCTGCGCAGAGCTGAACAGGACCAGCGGAGACAATGACATCCAGAGCAGAGCCTCCTCTACATGTGATCTCTGCTGCACACTGAAGCTTGAATGCATGGTACCCCTTTTATATTGGGGTACCGTTTCATTCCTATTGGCTGAAAATTTAAAATCAGCCAATAGGATGAGAGCTGCTTAAATCCTATTGGCTGATTTGTGGGGGCATCAGTTTAGGGGTTAATAGGTTTATTTAGGTGTTAGCGATGTGGGGGGCCTTGGTTTAGGGGTTAATAGTTATATATAGTATTGACGATGTCGGGGCGGCAAATTAGGGGTATTTTGACTAGGGGTTTATGTTAGGGTGTTAGGTTTTTACATAACTTTCTTGTCCCCATAGACATCAATGGGGAATGCGTTATATTGATCACCATTCTGTGATCGCAGATGTTAATTTTTTTCGAACACTTTCTCTCCATTGATGTCTATAGGGGAAATAATGGTAATGCTCTAAATATGTTTTCAGAAGGACCTGTGTCAACCATATATGTAAAATTCATAAAATATCGTGCTTCCATAACCTAAGAATAATTTGTTTAATGTTTTTTATGAGTAACTGGTAGAGAAAACTATGTATATACACATATTAACACATACATTTGTATATAAGCATATACATATACAGTACATTTACTGGAAACACACAGTTCCTATAGACCGCAATGTAAAGGCACTTTTCATTGACATTTTTTTTCTAACACTCCACACCCGCCAACTTAACCCTAAAAATGTCTGGTGCCGTTATTTTATTAAAAAATAAAAATGCTACATTTTATTTTTTAATGTAAAATACACACCATTGTATTTTGGGGGGATTTGGGACACATTTATAAAATGAACCAGAGATCTGACCTCTGGTTAATGTTATAAGCGCTAATTGCTACGGCGAGCTTGCGGTAGCAAAAACCAGCCGCTTGTAATGGCTGGTTATTTATTGTGTGCCCGCAATCTGTCAAATTTGACCACTTGCAGGTGCGCAATAAATTAGTGCTCCACTTGAAACCTAACCCAAACACTCCATCCAACTGATCTATTTGAGATTTATGATTTAACTTGGGGGAATCTGTAATGGCAATGTACATCACATCAGTCCTAGGGATTGAATTATTCATTCTAAAAAGTCAGGGTTCTGAAGCATAGGGGTCAAAGGTGTCTGAGCTTTCTCAGCACTGGGCACTGACCATATAGAATAAGTTTCAAGAATTATTGAAAAGTGTTTAATTTGGAGTGATTAATTAATTGTACTAGTTGCACCCATAATTTGAGGGACACATTGTTTAGAAAATCCAGTATTTAATTATATGTAGAAAACAGCAGACTTATAAAATTGTAGATTTTGACTTCTGATTCTTATAATTTCAGAGGAAGGTACAAAGTGGTTTTAGTCACTATCGAGGTGCATTTACTCATTTAAGTCTGGGAATAAAAAAAAATCTAGGAAGACGTATGGTTAGGTTTGAAATAAGTAAGACATGATACTTTTTTTTTGGAAGCAAGGATGTCATACAGAAGGAGAAGTCTTTCAATAGTTCATAAAAGGCTAAGGCATAGAATACATGACCGGCTATTTCTCCAACTATTTCTCTCTAAATTATTCCATGATAGCTTTTGACTTAAATTGGCCATTGTGCATTTGCATTTAATTGCAGTGGTTTAAATTAGCTCAGGACACACAATGCACTGCTGGTCTAGAGCTGAACACAGTTGCAGAGCAAATAATGTGTATCATATTTGTAAAGCTGCCATTTACTGGCCATGTAAAGTTTAGGACTGCCAGTGAATTGCTGGTTCAGAGCTCATTTAACTATATGTTTAATACCTTTTGTGGGGGTTTAAACACATTGAGCTGTTCAATAGTGCATATAGAAAATGTTCTAATGTATTAGAGAATTTCTTTATTGTAACATTGTTCCCTTAACAAGACCTCTGAAAAGTGTTTTTCAGACAAATCAGTGAGCTGTGAAGCAGTAAAGTACTTATTGCATATACTCCAAGATGAAAACAATCTTTTTTATTATTATCTTTTGTTTACAAAGCACCACCAAATGTACATGTGCATACATTACAAATACAGGATAGTAGCTGTACAGAAAGCTGAATAAAGTAGGAGAAGTAACATGTCTTTGAGCAATAATCATTGTAAATGTATTACACATCTATAGATTTGAATTTAAATGTGAGATTTTTGAAACAAAAGAAAGTCAGAGGATGGATCAGTCTTCTAATGATATATGGGATGTGATGCTCAGATATATATTTGTCTAATAATATATTTTAATGTATTATAGAACTTTGTGTTTGTTTGTTTTCTAATATTGTAAATTTCTTTACATTTTTCAATGTTATCTATAAAGCAAAACAAATGTACTTTTAGTTTACAATTTGTTTACCTTGTACAGACATCCTAAATACATTAAATGTTAATAATAACTTGTCAATTACCTTATTTCTAAAATGTGAACAACAAAAACAATGAACTTTTCAATCTGAGGGATCACTTCCTCATCCGCAATTATGAAGACTCACCATTCATCCAGGGCCTTACTGGCTCATTACTCATGATGAGGGCATTAGCATTCATGTGTGTTTTGATGTTACATTGAATGGAAGAAGCGATGGGGGCATGACACCCCTCATTTGAAAGACAAGAGTATACCCATCTAAGATTCAGGTAGTCACAAGATGCAATTTGTAGATGACTGGGTCTCTTGTTTGAACTAGAGGGACATGCAACAGTAATTTCAAAGGGAACAAGTGCCTCTTTCTGTCATAACAGGCATTTGTAATGTCTGTCCCTGCTGCAGTAAAGTGTGCTGTAACTTTAAGGAGGCCTAGAAGATCAATTAGGCCTTAATTATAGTAGTCTTTTTAAGCTCTTTGTCCGCAGCATGTTTCTGCTTCTGTATTGAGTGTGCTAGATACCTCCTTATTCTGGTAATTTATTATTTTAACTTTTTGGTTTGACTTGGCTTCCCTTGACTTGCTTTCATTTAATACCTTCTTGTTAATTGACATTTGCTTGCCCTTTGTATTCTGGATCTGTATTCTGATTTTGTACTGTTTTCCCTGTGTGGATTTGACCTGGATTGCCTGACTTTGTATTCTCTATTTCCTTACCTAAGCATAGTGATTTTGTAGTTTGCTTTTATGTATTTTGCTATTTCACTACACTGACTCTGCTGATTTCTCTACCCCCAGAGTCCTACAGCATTATTACCATTGATGCCTCTGTTCTATTGAGATCTGTATTAAAGTTACCAATGCAAAATTAGTTTTTGTCTGGTTAGAGAGACCAATCTTTTACCAAGTTATTTTTGCCTTTGGTATTTAAAACTATTTATTTACAGCTACTATTAGTATTTATTATTTTGCTTTGTAGGTGTTGATTAAAGTGCTAGAGAGAGTTCAGCTATTGAGTTTGGTCTCCATTGCTCTATGACCTTTAAATCCTCCTTGGTTACTCTGTTTAACTTGCAGTGCCCCAGTGAGGATTTATGGTAAGTTGGGCTTCTCAGCCACTGAATGCAGCTTGTTATTTTCTGAAGCAACAGTATTCTACTTGATGCTGGGGAAGATAACCCCCTGGCCAGGAAAATGGTTTGCTGATTGTTACACTTTCAAATGAGGGGTCACTTGCCACCCCTAGAATTTAGATCACTGTTAAAAGACAGTAACTACCTGCCTCACAAGATACCAGGGAGGTTATGAAAGGAAAGGGGTTTATTACAGCACCTGTCTCCCAAAATAACTCACATACGGCTAGATTTAGAGTTTTGTCGATAACGACCCGCGTAGCTAACGCTGGCTTTTTTTCTGGCCGCACCTTTAAAATAACTCTGGTATTGAGAGTCCACAGAAAGGCTGCGTTAGGCTCCAAAAAAGGAGCGTAGAGCATATTTAACGCAACTTCAACTCTCGATGCCAGAGTTGCTTACGGACGCGGCCAGCCTCAAAAACGTGCTTGTGCATGATTCCCCCATAGGAAACAATGGGGCTGTTTGAGCTGAAAAAAAACTAACACCTGCAAAAAAGCCGCGTTCAGCTCTTAACGCAGCCCCATTGTTTGCTATGCGGAAACACTTCCTACGTCTGCACCTAACACTCTAACATGTACCCCGAGTCTAAACACCCCTAACCTTACACTTATTAACCCCTATTCTGCCGCCCCCGCTATCGCTGACCCCTGTATATTATTTTTAACCCCTAATCTGCCACTCCGTAAACCGCCGCTACTTACATTATCCCTATGTACCCCTAATCTGCTGCCCCTAACACCGCGGACCCCTATATTATATTTATTAACCCCTAATCTGCCCCCCACAACGTCGCCTCCACCTGCCTACACTTATTAACCCCTAATCTGCCGAGCAGACCGCACCGCTATTATTATAAAGTTATTAACCCCTAATCCGCATCACTAACCCTATAATATATAGTATTAACCCCTAATCTGCCCTCCCTAACATCGCCGACACCTAACTTCAATTATTAACCCCTAATCTGCCGACTGGAGCTCACCGCTATTCTAATAAATGTATTAACCCCTAAAGCTAAGTCTAACCCTAACACTAACACCCCCCTAAATTAAATATAATTTTAATCTAACGAAATTTATTAACTCTTATTAAATAAATTATTCCTATTTAAAGCTAAATACTTACCTGTAAAATAAATCCTAATATAGCTACAATATAAATTATAATTATATTATAGCTATTTTAGGGTTAATATTTATTTTACAGGTAACTTTGTATTTATTTTAACCAGGTACAATAGCTATTAAATAGTTAAGAACTATTTAATAGCTAAAATAGTTAAAATAATTACAAAATTGGAGGCGGAGGAGCGGTCTACCAAGATGGCCGCTGCACACTGAGGCTCTTGAGATATACCGGGAGCTAAGAGAATAAACAACATACTTTTCAGCTTTGCTCAAGATTTGATGGCATAACTTGATTTGTGAGAGTGTCAAGATCGCACAGATACCTCGTTCATGTTAATAGGGCTCGGAAATTCGGAGAACGACATCAAGCAGAGGCCGTGAGCATATGACGCAGCTGGATGAAAAAACTAACAGCATGCTAACAACTCACTACTCTTTATCTGGTGTCGAGGAGGATTGTAAGAGCTGACAGGCATATCAATTTTATCAACACCACTTGCGGTATACCACCCTCACAACCCGCTCTTGCCTGATATCGCTCCGGAGGGTCGGGGCTCCGCTCCGGAGCGCAACTAAAACTACAGCCATAACATCTGCGGACACCGGTAAGAATGAGACGGAACTGCACACTGAACTAACTGTAGACTAGGAGATGAACTATAACTGATTAATTCAAGTATGCTTAATAGGAGAGTTAATATCGCTATACAGGAGGACATTATGTTTACCTAAGTGTTTGCAAAATTCATTAACACATGCCTGCTATAATTTTGAGTGATACGGAGCTTGGGCCGCCTAGAAATCCACTAAGACACTAGGAATTTCCCCATTGAAGTTATAACTGATGATCGGCACTATGCTTAAATAAGACTTAAGGCCTGTGAGATGATTGAAGGCATATGACGCAGCTACATAGAAGTCTGTTATAGCACCACTTATAGCGTGGATATAAATATCGAGGATATATACTTCTGTTATAAGCTCTACATTGGGCCATCTGGGGAATGGTTCTCTTGCTGTGATCCACCTCCACACCACCAGAATAGCTAAGTTATGGTGAAATATCTACACTACACGGATCACTACAAAGGCCTTACTACTGCTTCAGATTGACTGAGACACAAATGGGTACTAGATCAGCTGTGGGGCATTTAATTTGACACTATCCAGTTAGGCCTCTTAAAAGCCGATATACATTACTGCACTAAGAAACCAAAGGTCATTAAGGGCTGAGTCATTTATACCTTTGCCAAAGGCCAGTAAGGAGAGCTAGTGTAAATCCACAATTCCAGCACCAAGTGATACCTAAACACTACTGCCTGTTCTAATAATCAGCTGACTTCAACCCTGCTCCCCCCCATTGCCCACTGTCCTTAAAGACAGCGGGTCATATCCATCTTCCTTTTCCCGAGATCACTCTGTGAGAGTACCTCCCCTGGGGAGTGGGGTCTCCCAAGATACGCACCCTCTGACAAAGACATATACCACTTTTCAACCCAGAAATGTCACAACGGAGGGCAGTCAAGTCAGACAAAGTACCAAAGACGCCTCAAAAGTCACAGGAGGTTGTCAATGCCTTTTTCAAACAGACAGAAAAGAATAAACAAAAATTCGGATCATACACAATACCTCACAATGCTCCCGAAGATAGAGAAGAGGACTCTGAGAATTCCAGATGTTCGACACCAGAAGCAAATGGAGCCATTGAGGACCCACCTATAACATATAGCGCAATTGCTGCCCTAATAGATCAAGTTAAGACCTGCATAAAGGAGGAATGCGCAGGCCTGAAAAAGGACATTTCTGATCTGAGCCGCAGAGTAGACTCTTTAGAAGAACATGAGTTTGTATTCTCGCAAAAGATGGCAGATCTAACCTCAAAAGTATCACACCAACAGCAAAATTTCACAGAGATGGAAGATAAGATCGATGATCTCGAAAATCGCACGAGACGCAATAATCTGCGTTTCAGAGGGATACCTGAGACGGTACAAAATAACGAGATACAAGAATTTTTGCAGGGTCTTTTTTCAGAACTGGCAACTATAGGAAATATGGAAATGTCAAATATCACTCTAGATAGAGCGCACAGAGCTCTGCGCCCTAAGCCTGACGCTGATTCTCCACCAAGGGATATCATCGTCAGATTCCAAAATTATCAACACAGAGAAAATATATACTCTCTAGCTAGGAAACAACAAGCGGTATCATACCAGGGGCACCGAATCCAGATCTTTCAGGACTTATCTACAAGGACTTTGCAGAAAAGAAGAGAGTTTTCTAGCCTGACTCTTCACCTTCGACAACTAAAGATCCCATACAGATGGGGCTTCCCCACCTCAGTGATCTCTACCAAAAATGGAACTAGATGTGAATGCCGAAACCTCTCTGATGTTGGCAAGTTCTGCAATATACTCGGAATACCTCCCCCTGACGCTGACCCGGAATAGCCACACCATAGGTTCTTAGCGGAACGAACAGCTTCAAAATCACAGAGGAGACCCTGGCCACTGCAATCCATGAACCAAGTCAAAAGAAAACAGGACAGTTCGGCTGATAATGTCTCGAATCAGCCAGGATGATTACAATGCGACTTCTTGCATTCAGTTTTACCATAAAGGGGGCTCCCCTTTGTTCCCCTTTTGTTTAATGAGCAACCTTAGATTGAGTTGGGATACAGCTCAATTTTCATTCAGGACATTTAACCCTTGGACTGTTGCAGCACTGCATGGACTAAACCAAGAGGTGGCAAGTATATTCTATGTTATTAGTATGTGGAAATATGCATAAGGTTATGTTAACTAAATATACCTTGTCTAGTGCTGATGTCACAACAGTTTGATGCATTTGCTGTTTCATGACGTTTTGAGTTGGGATACAGCTCAATTTTCATTCAGGACATTTAACCCTTGGATTGTTGCAGCACTGCAAGGACTAAACCAAGAGGTGGCAAGTATATTCTATGTTATTAGTATGTGGAAATATGCATAAGGTTATGTTAACTAAATATACATTGTCTAGTGCTGATGTTACAACAGTTTGATGTATTTGCTGCTTCATGACGTTTTGATTCCCAGGTTATATGCTTACATGATTTGTCATCTCCTAGAGTTGTTAATATGTTACTCTATGCTTATGTCCATGGACATCACTAATTAGTTTTTCCGAGTTAGATCGGATACTTCCTATATCCTCGTTCGCCTGTATGTTTGGCTTGATAGAAGGGGAGGAGGCAAGATATGGTGAGATCAATTATGAGTGTCCTTAATGCCTGGAGATAGTCCAGGAATGATAAGATAAATTAAGGTTCACTGTGGTAAAGATTGTAAATGTATATTTAAAAAGTGTGCCTAACTCCCCATGTATACGGATCTGATTATCTACAAACTGAACTGAATAATTAATTGTACTGTTAAGCGTGAGTTAATGTAACCCCAGCTGATAAGATTACTATTACTCATCTGACACAATGCTGAAGATCACGCTATCCATTTATTTAGCTACCCGGTATATTAATATGCCTCCACTGTTGAAAGTTTTTCTTTCAAAGTTCATAAAATTTGATCTGTAAACCAATCCATTTTCCTGTTTGAGGTATCCTCTAATAATATATTCAGTTATACCCTATCCTTTGATCTTCCCTCCCTCTCCTCAGATATAGGACTTCAAATACTAAACAGAAATATAAAGACATATAAAACGAGTGCTCTTGAGTGCACTAGATTGTAAAGATGGTCAATATCACGGTAGCGAGTCAAAATGTTAAAGGATTCCTATACGCTGAAAAACGTTCAATAGCATATTTTGACTTCCATAAGAAGGGTGCAGATGTAGTTATGCTTCAGGAAACTCATTTCAAGAAAAGAAATGAACCCCAATTGGCTACCAGATATTTTGACAAACATTATCTTGGGTCAGGGCAGGGTAGGAAAAATGGTGTATGTATCTCTATTAAAAGAAACGTCCCCTTTGAATTGCTGCAGAAACACTCGGACAGAGAGGGCAGACTACTGATTCTGATAGGGATGCTATATGGCGCCGTAGTTACTTTGGTCAATGTATATGCCCCAAACAGACCCAAGCCCCTCTTCTACAGATCAGTTATAAATAAAGTACTGGATGTTTCAAGAGGCCCAATTATCTTAGGGGGGGATTTAAACTTTACGATGCAACCTTCTCTAGACAACTCTACAGGTACATCCTATATTAGTAACAAAATTATAAAGGCCAACTGTACTGCTCTATATTCTATCTCTTTATTTGACACATGGAGAGTTGTGCACCCTACACAGAAAGACTACACGTTCTTTTCTCACCCCCAGCATTCCTACTCTAGGCTAGATTACATAATGTGTAGCCAAATGCTTTTAACTAACCTAACACAATCCATAATTATTCATACTCCATGGTCAGACCATAGCATGGTTATATCTACATTCCAATGGCCTTCCAAACCAAAAAATACTTTAAATTGGAGACTGGACGAGACCATACTGACGAATCAAATAACCATAGAAGAGCTAACTAAAGCTACTGATGAATTTTTTCTAAATAATAAACCAGAAGATACGTCTGCCAGCAACAACTGGGAGGCATACAAATGCTACATTAGGGGTTACTTAATAAAGCATACGGCTAACATTCAGAAAGAAAGACTGGCCTACTATATGTCCCTGACCAATAATCTGGCTAGGGCAGATAGGTTACATAAAACGGACCCTACCTCCACCCAAAAGCTAGCAGACCTTACATCAGCGAGAGAATGCCTTAATAAGTTTCTTATTAAAAAAGCGCACTTAAGAGCATTGACTACTAAGGCTAAATTATTTGCAGAAGGCAACAAAGCCGGTCGCTTACTGGCAAGATCACTTAAAAAGCAAACATACAACTCATTTATCAGAACTATTTCGCATCCATCAGGTAGGTTAGCAAGCAAACATGATGAAATAGCAGACACTTTCGTATCCTACTACACAAAATTATACAACCTTAATCCCAACACTTCACAAGATAAAGCTGACGACATTTCCCGCTATCTTAACACATTAGTGACCCCCAAAGTCTCAGAGGAGGATAGTCATATACTTGATGCCCCGATAACGATCCAAGAAATTTCTGATACTATTAGGTCACTTCCAAATGGGAAGTCCCCTGGCCCGGACGGATTGCCGGCCAAATTCTACAAAATTTTCCAATCACAATTAAACTCTCCCTTACATGCACTTTTCACTTCAATAGATAAAGGAGATGCCTTCTCTACTTCCCTACTGGAAGCAACTATCACAGAAATTCCTAAAGCTGACAAAGTGGGGACCCTGGCGGGTAACTATAGACCTATTTCACTTCTCAATATTGACATTAAGATATATGCTAAAATTCTATCGAATCGCCTTAATAGAGTGCTGCCCAAAATTATACATCCGGATCAAGTGGGCTTTGTCAGAGGTAGAGAGGCAAAGGATAACACGATCAGAGTCCTGCATACACTTCAGACCTCAGACAAAGATAAATCCCCTCTGGTGCTTCTGTCAACGGATGCGGAGAAGGCCTTTGACAGGGTCAGCTGGCAATTTATGTGGGGGCCCTGTCAAAATTTGGCTTCTCCGAAGCCTTTATGACCAGGGTTCAGGCACTGTATTCTGGCCCACAAGCCAGAGTGCGGGTGAATGGCACTACTTCCCAATCCTTCCCGATAACAAACAGTACCTGCCAGGGGTGCCCGTTGTCACCTCTACTGTTCGCTATTACAATAGAGATCCTAGCAATTAATATCAGAGCTAATGAGAATATTTTGGGATTACAATATAATCATATACATCAGAAATGTTTACTTTTTACAGACGATATCATTTTTACCCTAAAATCACCCTCTACTACCCTACCAGCGTTGCTCAAGACTTTAGATGACTATGGTCAGGTCTCCAACTTCTCCATCAATATGGAGAAGTCAGGGATATTATTGATATTATTACTGAATTTGCCCCAACGAGATATCGACTTTGTAAAATATCATACACCATTTCGAGTAGCTGATAGACTCAAGTATTTAGGGCTAATATTACCACACAATTATCAGGATTTATTTCAGTTTAATTACATCTCTCTCCAAAACTCAGTTAAAACCCTATTGGAAGGATGGCATAAGCAGGGACACCTATCTTTGCTAGGAAGGGTCAATACCATAAAAATGATGATAATTCCAAAATACCTATTCCTCCTTCAGACCTTGCCAATGGCCTTACCGATTTCTTATCTGAGAGGCCAACAGAAATTGATTAACTCTTTCATCTGGTCTTATAAAAAATCTAGAATCTCCCAACAAACGCTTTACTTACATAAAGACGACGGTGGACTTAATGTCCCCAACCTCTTAAATTATTATAGAGCTGTACACATGGCCAGGGTGGTTGCCTGGACACACGCCTCTCAATCAGCCATATGGGTGCAGGTTGAAATCTCCCTACTGAAGGGTAAATGCATGAGGGACTTAGCATGGACTCCCAAAGGTCACAGGCCACCCCTAGCATACGAAAATGAATTCATCAAGGCCACTCTCACTGTATGGGATCAAGTTTTAGCACACAGGTCAGGAATCTCTACTCCCATTTCACCTCTTACCCCTATACTAGGCAACCAAATCTTTCTGCAAAACACTAATTTCACCCATACTAATGAGGTGGAGCACCTCCACAACTTACCAGCATACCTACTGATAGATTCACGGCGGATCAAAGATAGAACACGGTTGTGTGACGAACTAGGTCCATCTTTCCATAAATGGTACTCGTATCTACAGATACGTCACGCGCTTTATGACAACACACTTAAGACTAATATACTCAGACCGCTAACAACATTTGAGAAATTATGCATAAACCCCGATATCTCACGAGCTCACCTTTCCTTAACATATAAAATGCTGAGGGGGTCTTTCCTAGAGCAACGTCCTGCCTTTACAATGAGGTGGGAGGCGGAGATTCCAGAGATAATCACAGATGACGACTGGAAGGTTAGCTTTAAGATGTCACACTCAGTGTCTACCTCAGCCTCGCTGTCTGAAATGAACTATAAGATACTGACTCGCTGGTATCTGACACTGGAGAGGATTAGGCATATTTATCCCACTGCATCCTCAGCCTGCTGGAGGAGATGTGGAGAAATGGGCACCATGTTACATATATGGTGGGATTGTCCGATCCTATCCGGGTTCTGGAAGCAAATTGAATACAGTGTTAACAAAATATTAGGCCTCCATATTGCTTTTGGCCCTAAACTGGTTTTGCTTAACATCTTACCCCAAATACAGTGTTTGTATCGCACTAAGCTACTTCAAATAATACTGGCATGCGCAAAGCGGCTGATTCACAGACTGTGGAAAACCCAAAGTGTTCCGACTCAAGCACAATGGCTAGCAGAAGTAGAACATACTCTAGCACTAGAAAAACAATATTTTTACTCTATAGGAAAACGGGATAACTTCGCAGACTTGTTCTTTATATGGGAACAAGGTATCATTAATTTAGACTAGAAGACAGAAAATCCTAACAAATGTAGTGATCAAAAGTAATTTTACCAGAGAAATATTGAAGTCCCCCCTTCCCCTCTTACACCTCCCTCTCTGCCCCCCTTTTTCTCTCTTGGATACACTCTAATCGACAGACACTTATTACTATAGTTTCTTTATATTGAAAGATTACAGGAAATTGTCATTTATTTTCAATCTTATGATAATGTGATTTTTATATAAAATGTTTCATTTGTTGACACTGCTTTGTATTATATCTGTTTCTGGAACATGTTTAAAATCAATAAAAAATTATTGAATATAAAATAATTACAAAATTACCTGTAAAATAAATCCTAACCTAAGTTACAATTAAACCTAACACTACACACTATCAATAAATAAATTAAATAAAATACCTATAATTATCTACAATTAAACCTAACACTACACTATCAATAAATAAATTAAATACAATTCCTACAAATAAATACAATTAAATAAACTAACTAAAGTACAAAAAATAAAAAAGAACTAAGTTACAAAAAATAAAAAAATATTTACAAACATTAGAAATATATTACAGCAATTTTAAACTAATTACACCTACTCTAAGCCCCCTAATAAAATAACAAAGCCCCCCAAAATAAAAAAATGCCCTACCCTATTCTAAATTACTAAAGTTCAAAGCTCTTTTAACTTACCAGCCCTGAACAGGGCCCTTTGCGGGGCATGCCCCAAGAAGTTCAGCTATTTTGCCTGTAAAAAAAAACATACAATACCCCCCCCCCAACATTACAACCCACCACCCACATACCCCTAATCTAACCCAAACACTCTTTAAATAAACCTAACACTAAGCCCCTGAAGATCTTCCTACCTTATCTTCACCATACCAGGTTCACCGATCGATCCAGAAGAGCTCCTCCGATGTCCTGATCCAAGCCCAAGCGGGGGGCTGAAGAGGTCCATGATCCGGATGAAGTCATCATCCAAGCGGGAGCTGAAGAGGTCCATGATCCGGCTGAAGTCTTCATCCAAGCGGGAGCTGAAGAGGTCCATGATCCGGATGAAGTCTTCTATCAATGGCATCTTCAATCTTCTTTCTTCGGGAGCCATCATCTTCCATGCAACGCGGAACATCCTCTTCACCCGACGCCTACTTGCCGAATGACGGTTCCTTTAAATGACGTCATCCAAGATGGCGTCCCTCGAATTCCGATTGGCTGATAGGATTCTATCAGCCAATCGGAATTAAGGTAAGAATATTCTGATTGGCTGATGGAATCAGCCAATCAGAATCAAGTTCAATCCGATTGGCTGATTGAACTTGATTCTGATTGGCTGATTCCATCAGCCAATCAGAATATTCCTACCTTAATTCCGATTGGCTGATAGAATCCTATCAGCCAATCGGAATTCGAGGGACGCCATCTTGGATGACGTCATTTAATGGATGAAGACTTCAATCGGATGGAAGACCTCTTCTGTCCCGCTTGGATGAAGACTTCTACCGGATGGAGGACCTCTTCTTGCCCCGCTTGGATGAAGACTTCTACCGGATGGAGGACCTCTTCTTGCTCCGCTTGGATGAAGAATTTGGCTCGGCTGGGTGAAGACGACTCAAGGTAGGGAGATCTTCAGGGGCTTAGTGTTAGGTTTATTTAAGGGGGATTTGGGTTAGATTAGGGGTATGTGGGTGGTGGGTTGTAATGTTGGGGGGGGGTATTGTATGTTTTTTTTTTACAGGCAAAAGAGCTGAACTCTTTGGGGCATGCCCCGCAAAGGGCCCTGTTCAGGGCTGGTAAGGTAAAAGAGCTTTGAACTTTAGTAATTTAGAATAGGGTAGGGCATTTTTTTATTTTGGGGGTCTTTGTTATTTTATTAGGGGGCTTAGAGTAGGTGTAATTAGTTTAAAATTGTTGTAATATTTTTCTAATGTTTGTAAATATTTTTTTATTTTTTGTAACTTAGTTCTTTTTTATTTTTTGTACTTTAGTTAGTTTATTTCATTGTATTTATTTGTAGGAATTGTATTTAATTTATTTATTGATAGTGTAGTATTAGGTTAGGATTTATTTTACAGGTAATTTTGTAATTATTTTAACTATTTTAGCTATTAAATAGTTCTTAACTATTTAATAGCTATTGTACCTGGTTAAAATAAATACAAAGTTACCTGTAAAATAAATATTAATCCTAAAATAGCTATAATATAAATATAATTTATATTGTAGCTATATTAGGATTTATTTTACAGGTAAGTATTTAGCTTTAAATAGGAATAATTTATTTAAGAAGAGTTAATTTATTTTGTTAGATTAAAATTATATTTAATTTAGGGGGGTGTTAGTGTTAGGGTTAGACTTAGCTTTAGGGGTTAATACATTTATTAGAATAGCGGTGAGGTCCAGTCGGCAGATTAGGGGTTAATAATTGAAGTTAGGTGTCGGCGATGTTAGGGAGGGCAGATTAGGGGTTAATACTATTTATTATAGGGTTAGTGAGGCGGATTAGGGGTTAATAACTTTATTATAGTAGTGGTGCGGTCCGCTCGGCAGATTAGGGGTTAATAAGTGTAGGCAGTGGAGGCAACGTTGTGGGGGGCAGGTTAGGGGTTAATAAATATAATATAGGGGTCGGCGGTGTTAGGGGCAGCAGATTAGGGGTACATAGCTATAATGTAGCTGGCGGCGGCGTGCGGACGGCAGATTAGGGGTTAATAAGTGTAGGTAGCTGGCGGCGACGTTGTGGGGGGCAGATTAGGGGTTAATAAATATAATATAGGGGTCGGCGGTGTTAGGGGCAGCAGATTAGGGATACATAAGTATAACGTAGGTGGCGCAATTGACTTAAGGGGATCTGCGGTATGGAAAAGTCGCGGCTGCAAAGTGAGCGTTAGACCCTTTTTGAATGACTCCAAATACCGGCGGTAGCCTAAAACCAGCGTTAGGAGCCTCTTACGCTGGTTTTCACGGCTACCGCCAAACTCCAAATCTAGGCCATAGAGATGCACAAGACATTTTGGAAAGAGGTTTAATACAGAACAGGCTGGATCTAGGACTGGCTGCAGTGTCATTATTAGTATGTCACTCTTATTGACCCTTGTTTCCCAGAGTTTAATAAGAATCACAGATAAATAATAGGACAATAAGAGTACAAAAAAATACATTAAAAAAAAAAAAATTCTAAATAGGAAAGTTAAATTGTTGGTCTTTCACAGAAATATTAAATAATCGTAAATAGACATATTTGCAATGTAAAAAAGTATACATTTTGCATAGAACTTTCAAATGCCTAATAGGATGACACTAATTAAGAAAATATAAATGGGAGACTTTAATTACAACTCTCAATGCGTGCTCCGGGTAAAGAGATGGGCAGCGGAAGTGTAGAGTGTGACGTAACTGCCCTGCAGCACTGAAAATTGAAAAATGTAATCAGGCTGCATGGGCGGACAGAGGGGGAAACAATTTGTAAATATAAAAAAGAACTTTGATTCGCTTCCGTTGCGCTTACACTCTGCACATATAAATAAATATTATATAGATAGAATATAGTTGTGAATTTGTGTGTAAGAAGTCTTATTGTTTACAGTCCCTTTAACCATGAGATTGGCTTCTAAAACATCTAACCTGAAAAAAGATTACATTTAATGGCATACAAAGATACTTTTGTAGAAAATGTTTATGAGGGCAGAATCATATTTTAAAATTAGATATAGCCCCTGTATTGTTTGATATATATGTTAAATTTTGTCAGAGAAAAAAATCAACAATAATTTCCAGATTGGTGAACCTTCAAATAAGTTAATTAAAACAAGTAAATTTTCAGAAATGGTTATATGAACATATTGTCTCTTCAAATTGTAAATAAAATATGTCCCTGGTCAAACAAAGTGTGATTAGTTTTAAAATCTGTTTAACATTAGAAACTGGCATTTGACAGATATCCCAACAACGTTGCCACTAGCAACTACAAAATGTACCAAAACTCCAGTAGAAACTTGTTCTATATACAAGATAAACATGTAGGTGAAGGTTTATTAGAATAATTCAGCAAAGCATGCATACAAATAGTCCTAGAACAAGCTATTGTGAAACATTCAATGTCACAGCCTTGAAATATTTTTCTCATTTTAATGTCTTATTACTTTCTTATGTAGTGATTTTATTATCAATAATTATTATATTTATGCAAAGAAAAAACTAGTGCCCCAGTGTCACAAGTTAAAGGTTCCTAAATTGTATTTCAAAACATTATTTCTCCAACATTGGTGTGTCCGGTCCACGGCGTCATCCTTACTTGTGGGAATATCTCTTCCCCAACAGGAAATGGCAAAGAGTCCCAGCAAAGCTGGCCATATAGTCCCTCCTAGGCTCCGCCCACCCCAGTCATTCTCTTTGCCGTTGCACAGGCAACATCTCCACGGAGATGGTTAAGAGTTTTTTTGGTGTTTAAATGTAGTTTTTATTCTTCTATCAAGTGTTTGTTATTTTAAAATAGTGCTGGTATGTACTATTTACTCTGAAACAGAAAAGAATGAAGATTTCTGTTTGTGAGAGGAAGATGATTTTAGCAGACAGTAACTAAAATCGATTGCTGTTTCCACATAGGACTGTTGAGATGAAGTAACTTCAGTTGGGGGAAGCAGTTAGCAGACTTTTCTGCTTAAGGTATGACTAGCCATATTTCTAACAAGACGATGTAATGCTGGAAGGCTGTCATTTCCCCTCATGGGGACCGGTAAGCCATTTTCTTAGTCAAACAAACAGAATAAAGGGCTTATTATGGGCTAAAAAACTGGTAGACATTTTTATGGGCTAAATTGATTGCTTTATTTGGGCATTTTATTCATATTTATGCTGACAATTTGCATTTATAAACTTGGGGAACGTTTATTAAACGGCAGGCACTGTGTTAGACACCTTTTCCAGTCAGGGGGCCTTCCTAGTTATAGACTGAGCCTCATTTTCGCGCCATTACTGCGCAGTTGTTTTTTGAGAGCAGGGCATGCAGATGCATGTGTGAGGATCTAAAAATTGCTGGAAAAGCTTCTAGAAGGCGTCAATTGGTATCGTATTCCCCTCTGGGCTTGGTTGGGTCTCAGCAAAGATTATAGCTGGGACTGTATAGGGGTTAAATTTATCAACGGCTCCGGTTCCGTTATTTTAAGGGTTAAAGCTCTGAAATTTGGCGTGCAATACTATTAATGCTTTAAGACACTGTGGTGAAATTTTGGTAATTTTTCAACAATTCCTTCATACTTTTTCACATATTCAGTAATAAAGTGTTTTCTGTTTAAAATTTAAAGAGACAGTAACGGTTTTGTTTTAAAACGTTTTTTGTGCTTAGTTGACAAGTTTAAGCCTGTTTAACATGTCTGTACCTTCAGATAAGCTATGTTCTATATGTATGAAAGCCAATGTGTCTCCCCATTTAAATTTATGTGATAATTGTGCCATAGTGTCCAAACAAAGTATGGACAGTACTGCCACAGATAATGAAATTGCCCAAGATGATTCCTCAGATGAGGGGAGTAAACATGATACTACATCATCTCCTACTGTGTCTAAACCAGTTTTGCCCACGCAGGAGGCCCCTAGTACATCTAGTGCGCCAATACTTATTACCATGCAACAATTAACGGCTGTAATGGATAACTCCATAGCAAATATTTTATCCAAAATGCCGACTTATCAGAGAAAGCGCGATTGCTCTGTTTTAAACACTGAAGAGCAGGAGGGCGCTGATGATAATTGTTCTGTCATACCCTCACACCAATCTGAAGGGGCCATGAGGGAGGTTTTGTCAGATGGAGAAATTTCAGATTCAGGAAAAATTTCTCAACAAGCTGAACCTGATGTTGTGACATTTAAATTAAAATTAGAACATCTCCGCGCACTGCTTAAGGAGGTGTTATCTACTCTGGATGATTGTGACAACTTGGTCATTCCAGAGAAATTATGCAAGATGGACAAGTTCCTAGAGGTTCCGGTGCACCCCGACGCTTTTCCTATACCCAAGCGGGTGGCGGACATAGTAAATAAGGAGTGGGAAAAGCCCGGCATACCTTTTGTTCCCCCCCCTATATTTAAGAAATTATTTCCTATGGTCGACCCCAGAAAGGACTTATGGCAGACAGTCCCTAAGGTCGAGGGGGCAGTTTCTACTCTAAACAAACGCACTACTATTCCTATCGAAGATAGTTGTGCTTTCAAAGATCCTATGGATAAAAAATTGGAAGGTTTGCTTAAAAAGATTTTTGTACAGCAAGGTTACCTTCTACAACCCATTTCGTGCATTGTTCCTGTCACTACAGCAGCGTGGTTCTGGTTCGAGGAACTAGAAAAGTCGCTCAGTAGAGAGACTCCATATGAGGAGGTTATGGACAGAGTTCACGCACTTAAATTGGCTAACTCTTTTATTTTAGATGCCGCTTTGCAATTAGCTAGATTAGCGGCGAAAAATTCAGGGTTTGCTATCGTGGCGCGCAGAGCGCTTTGGCTAAAGTCTTGGTCAGCGGATGTGTCATCCAAGACAAAATTGCTTAACATCCCTTTCAAAGGTAAAACTCTATTTGGACCAGAATTGAAAGAGATTATTTCAGACATCACTGGGGGAAAGGGCCACACCCTTCCACAAGATAGGTCTTTCAAGGCTAAAAATAAGTCTAATTTTCGTTCCTTTCGCAATTTCAGGAACGGACCGGCCTCTAATTCTGCATCCTCTAAGCAAAAGGGTAATGCCTCACAACCCAAACCAGCCTGGAAACCGATGCAAGGCTGGAACAAGGGTAAGCAGGCCAAGAAGCCTGCCGCTGCTAACAAAACAGCATGAAGGAGTAGCCCCCGATCCGGGACCGGATCTAGTGGGGGGCAGACTCTCTCTCTCTTTGCTCAGGCTTGGGCAAGAGATGTTCAGGATCCCTGGGCGCTAGAAATAGTTTCTCAAGGTTATCTCCTGGAATTCAAGGAACTACCCCCAAGGGGAAGGTTCCACATGTCTCACTTATCCTCAAACCAAATAAAGAGACAGGCATTCTTACATTGTGTAGAAGACCTGTTAAAGATGGGAGTGATACTCCCAGTTCCAATAAAGGAACAAGGAATGGGATTTTATTCCAATCTGTTCGTAGTTCCCAAAAAAGAGGGAACTTTCAGACCAATTTTAGATTTGAAGATCCTAAACAAATTTCTCAGGGTACCATCGTTCAAGATGGAAACCATTCGAACGATTCTACCCACTATCCAGGAAAGTCAATTTATGACTACCGTGGATCTAAAGGATGCGTACCTACATATTCCTATCCACAAAGAACATCATCAGTTCCTAAGGTTCGCTTTTCTGGACAAGCATTACCAGTTTGTGGCCCTCCCATTCGGGTTAGCCACTGCTCCAAGGATTTTCACAAAGGTACTAGGGTCCCTTCTAGCGGTTCTAAGACCGAGGGGCATTGCAGTAGTACCTTACTTGGACGACATTCTAATACAAGCGTCGTCCCTGTCAAAAGCAAAGGCTCATACAGACATCGTTCTGGCCTTTCTCAGATCACACGGATGGAAGGTGAACATAGAAAAAAGTTCTCTGTCTCCGTCGACAAGAGTTCCCTTCTTGGGAACAATAATAGATTCCTTAGAAATGAGGATGAGGTCAGAAAGTCAAAACTTCTAAGCTCTTGTCAAGCTCTTCATTCTGTTCCTCGTCCTTCCATAGCACAGTGCATGGAAGTAGTAGGGTTGATGGTTGCAGCAATGGACATAGTTCCTTTTGCACAAATTCATCTAAGACCATTACAAATGTGCATGCTCAAACAGTGGAATGGGGATTATACAGACTTGTCTCCAATGATTCAAGTAGATCAGAAGACCAGAGATTCACTCCGTTGGTGGCTGACCCTGGACCATCTGTCCCAGGGAATGAGCTCCCGCAGACCAGAGTGGGTCATTGTCACGACCGACGCCAGTCTAGTGGGCTGGGGCGCGGTCTGGGAATCCCTGAAACCTCAGGGTCTATGGTCTCGGGAAGAGTCTCTTCTCCCGATAAACATTCTGGAACTGAGAGCGATATTCAATGCTCTCAGGGCTTGGCCTCAACTAGCAAAGGCCAGATTCATAAGGTTCCAATCAGACAACATGACGACCGTTGCGTATATCAATCATCAGGGGGGAACAAGGAGTTCTCTGGCGATGAAAGAAGTGACCAAAATAATTCAATGGGCGGAGGATCACTCCTGCCACCTGTCTGCGATCCACATCCCAGGTGTGGAAAACTGGGAGGCAGATTTTCTGAGTCGTCAGACATTCCATCCGGGGGAGTGGGAACTCCACCCGGAGATCTTTGCCCAAATAACCCAATTATGGGGCATTCCAGACATGGATCTGATGGCGTCTCATCAGAACTTCAAGGTTCCTTGCTACGGGTCCAGATCCAGGGATCCCAAGGCGACTCTAGTAGATGCACTAGTAGCACCTTGGACCTTCAACCTAGCTTATGTATTTCCACCGTTTCCTCTCATTCCCAGGCTGGTAGCCAGGATCAATCAGGAGAGGGCCTCGGTGATCTTGATAGCTCCTGCGTGGCCATGCAGGACTTGGTATGCAGACCTGGTGAATATGTCATCGGTTCCACCATGGAAGCTACCTTTGAGACAGGACCTTCTTGTTCAGGGTCCATTCGAACATCCAAATCTGGTCTCGCTCCAGCTGACGGCTTGGAGATTGAACGCTTGATTCTATCGAAGCGTGGGTTTTCAGATTCTGTGATAGATACTCTGGTTCAGGCCAGAAAACCGGTAAATAGAAAGATTTACCATAAAATATGGAAAAGATATATCTGTTGGTGTGAATCCAAAGGATTCCCATGGAATAAGATAAAAATTCCTAAGATTCTCTCCTTTCTACAAGAAGGTTTGGAGAAAGGATTATCTGCAAGTTCTCTAAAGGGACAGATCTCTGCTTTATCTGTCTTACTACACAAAAGACTGGCAGCTATGCCAGATGTTCAAGCATTTGTTCAGGCTCTGGTTAGGATCAAGCCTGTTTACAGACCTTTGACTCCTCCCTGGAGTCTAAATCTAGTTCTTTCAGTTCTTCAAGGGGTTCCGTTTGAACCTTTACATTCCATAGATATTAAGTTACTATCTTGGAAAGTTTTGTTTTTGGTTGCAATTTCTTCTGCTAGAAGAGTTTCAGAGTTATCTGCTCTGCAGTGTTCTCCGCCCTATCTGGTGTTCCATGCAGATAAGGTGGTTTTGCGTACTAAGCCTGGTTTTCTTCCTAAGGTTGTTTCTAACAAAAATATTAACCAGGAGATAGTTGTACCTTCTTTATGTCCGAATCCAGTTTCAAAGAAGGAACGTTTGTTACACAATTTGGACGTAGTCCGTGCTCTAAAATTCTATTTAGAGGCTACAAAAGATTTCAGACAAACTTCTTCCTTGTTTGTTGTTTATTCTGGTAAAAGGAGAGGTCAAAAAGTGACTTCTACCTCTCTTTCCTTTTGGCTTAAAAGCATCATCCGATTGGCTTATGAGACTGCTGGACGGCAGCCTCCTGAAAGAATCACAGCTCACTCCACTAGGGCTGTGGCTTCCACATGGGCCTTCAAGAACGAGGCTTCTGTTGACCAGATATGTAAGGCAGCGACTTGGTCTTCACTGCACACTTTTGCCAAATTTTACAAATTTGATACTTTTGCTTCTTCGTAGGCTATTTTTGGGAGAAAGGTTTTGCAAGCTGTGGTGCCTTCCGTTTAGGTAACCTGATTTGCTCCCTCCCTTCATCCGTGTCCTAAAGCTTTGGTATTGGTTCCCACAAGTAAGGATGACGCCATGGACCGGACACACCAATGTTGGAGAAAACAGAATTTATGCTTACCTGATAAATTACTTTCTCCAACGGTGTGTCCGGTCCACAGCCCGCCCTGGTTTTTTGATCAGGTCTGATGAATTATTTTCTCTAACTACAGTCACCACGGTACCATATGGTTTCTCCTATATATATTTCCTCCTGTCCGTCGGTCGAATGACTGGGGTGGGCGGAGCCTAGGAGGGACTATATGGCCAGCTTTGCTGGGACTCTTTGCCATTTCCTGTTGGGGAAGAGATATTCCCACAAGTAAGGATGACGCCGTGGACCGGACACACCGTTGGAGAAAGTAATTTATCAGGTAAGCATAAATTCTGTTTTTGCTGCTGAATTTAATTATTTTTATTGTTAGACTCATTTTATGATGTTTTGAATATCAGTGTAATAAATGCCCACCATAATCCTTTACTGCTACTTTTTATTTTCAGAATCTTATATTGCAATATCGCTTTTTATAGTGACCTAAAGTGTCAAGGGATTTAAAAGATTACACACACACACAAGGACATATTCCCTCAATGGGCTATTACAGAAAGAAAATACATGCTCTAATCTGTTACAGTATGTATTTTTAAGACTATTAATCCCATATAATTAAAATATTAAGTAATACATCAAAAACAAATCCTGAATTTTGATTTCATTATCCTGCGGATAATTAAATGTTATTTTTTAATTCAATAGTTTTTAAAGACCGTTTTGAATGTAGTCTGACTCCTAACTTTGCTGAAATGCAGCATAAATCTGTATTATGTAATTATTTAAATTCAAAATTGTTATGAAACTTGATGATAAGATATGAATTGTAACAATACATTTTACAAGCATTTTACTGGCATTAATAGACATTGTTCTTTTTTTCTATTATAACTTTTAAACTCAAATGTGTAAACAAAATATGCTTTAATGCATTCTTTTGCTTTCTTTGCATTCTATTCACTCCATGGAATATATTATAACCTTTGCAGGTCCATAAGATATCTTAAATGGAAGCTTTGATACTGTAAAAAAAAAAAAAATAGGAGCTATCAGAAACTTCAATTCTAATGGATTTAAATGTAGCAAGACTATTGTCATGTTAAACTATTGTGTATGCTTAGATTGTATTTTGTATGCTTAGATGATACAAAAATAAACATGTTAGTTTATAACATAAAAGATTACACATAAAGATTTTTTTAAAATAGTTTTAAAGTTATTAATATCAAAATCAAAGTAGAAATTTAATTAGAAGTAAATTGAGTAAATTGAGTTCTTCTTTGCCCTTTACAGAAAAAAATTCTGGTTCATTTAACAGTCTATGAAAAACACGAGGCCGAATTATCAATGGTCTTGCGGACGCGATCCGACAGTGCGGATCAGGTCCGCAAGACCTCACTGAATGCGGAGAGCAATACACTCTCCGTATTCAGCATTGCACCAGCAGCTCACAAGAGCTGCTGGTTTAACGCCGCCCCTGCAAACATGTGGCCAATGGGCTGCCAGCAGGGAGGTGTCAATCAACCCAATCGTACTCGATCTGGTTGAATTCCGGTGATCTCTGTCCGCCTGCTCAGAGCAAGCGACAGGGTTATGGAGCAGCAGTATTTAGACCGCTGCTTCATAACTGGTGTTTCTGGCAAGTCTGAAGACTCGCCAGAAACACGGGCCCACAAGCTCCATACGGAGCATGATAAATGGGCCTCAATGTTTAAATATTTCTTATACCTTTGTGTATAAACTTATTAGAAACTAAAATAGATCATGCAACTGTATTGTATCATTGTATTATATTAAAGGGACACTGAACCCAAATTTTTTCTTTCCGGATTCAGATAGAGCATGACATTTTAAGCAACTTTCTAATTTATTCCTATTATCAAATTTTCTTCATTCTCTTGGTATCTTTATTTGAAATGCAAGAATGTAAGTTTAGATGCTGGCCCATTTTTAGTGAACAACCTGGGTTGTCCTTGCTGATTGGCGGATAAATTCATCCACAATGAAAAAGTGCTGTCCAGAGTCTGAATTAAAAAAAGCTTAGTTGCCTTCTTTTTCAAATAAAGATATCAAGAGAACAAAGAAAAATTGATAATAGGAGTAAATTAGAAAGTTGCTTAAAATTGCATGCTCTATCTAAATCACGAAAGAAAAAATTTGGGTTCAGTGTCCCTTTAATCTATATTAAACATAAGAAGATTAAAATTGTTTATTGGATTAAGCAAGCATATGCTGTGATAAACCATGCATTTTAATTTATATTTAGTTAGCAAATTACAAATCTATTATAATATTTAAACTGTGAAACATATATTATATAAACAAACTTCTGTTTTTTTGAAACATATGAATGGGTTAAATATGAATAATTAAAATATGAACAAAAAGTTCATAAAAAAGTAAGAAAGCACACAAACTATATCTCATCACTATAGGACTTCCAAGCCATCTCAAATTCCAGCATGACTGTCTTCATAAAGTTGTCAGTCACAACCCATAAGGTTTGCTATATTAACAAATGTTATTGAAGAATTCTTCTCTTGGTTAAACCTAGGTAGATTTAGATAGCTAGATGATAGATAGATAGATAGATAGATAGATAGATAGAATAGATATATAGACAGACAGACAGACAGACAACATTCAAACAACATTATTAAAAAAATAGAATACATTTACATAACGCCTTAAAGACCATGACATACCTTGTCAAAAAAGCAATGTCCATTCAAAGACCCTTGACTTACAGGGTACATCACTGGTCATTAAGGGGTTAAACCTAATATATAAAAACAATGTTACAATGTAACAAAATACAAAAAACAAAAGTACTTGAATTCTATTAAAGATCAAAAAAATGTGAATGCCCACTATATTAAGTCTGGCCAGACTATATGACAAAAAAACTAAGGGCTAGATAACGAGTGGAGCACTAACAGTTACACACCTAGGGTTTTCCACTCGTATTACAAGTTAAAAGTAAACACGAGCGCTTGAATGCAATTGAAGTTAACGCGCATTGGGATAGCTTGTCGTTAACTGTTTCACACAAAAAAAAGTGTAAGAAAACACATCAACAATACATTACAAAGTACAGTTACACTCATAATAACATTATCTAATAAAAAATATTCAAAAAAATATATAAAAGTTATGTGGTCTCAAGTGTAAGAAAAAAAGGCAGGCAAAGGGCTTTAACATTGAGTTACATACATATACATGTCTAAAGATGTATATGTATCTTATATATATATATATATATATATATATATATATATATATATATATATATATATATATATATATATATATATGTGTGTGTGTGTGTAAGTGCATTGGAGCATATACTGTATATATTATATAAATATAACAAACTACATTATTCAAATACTCCTTCTCCGTCTCCACCTGCACTGTTTATTAGCCCATCTCTCTTAAACTCACCTTACTTTTGTACTCATGAACTTTACCTATTCCTAAACACACTCTCTCCTCCCTGCACCTTGTCTCATTACTGCAAATCTGTATCTCATCTCATGTCACTCTCCGTCTTGATTTTTCTCTCTCCGTCTTGATTTTTCTAACTGCTGGTGACATCTCCCCAATAACTTCCTAGCCGTGCACATCCATCTGTACCATTCTATAAACTCAGAAAACAAAACTGGCAACCTCACTCACTCAGCCACTACCCCTTTTACTTTCACTTTCACTAGATAATGAGTGGAGAACTCACAGTTACACATGTAGGGTTTTCCACTTGTGCACTCTGGAACTCTCGCTCTGTTTGCAACAAGCTCACTTCTATACATACTCTTTATCTCCCGCTCCTTCAACCTTCTGGCCCTAACAGAAACCTGACTCTCTCCCCTAGACACAGCATCCGCTGCTGCTCTGTGTCATGGGGGTCTCTATTTCAGCCACACTCCTAGGTCTTGTTATAAACAAGGAGGTGGTGTAGGTATTTTACTTTCCTCTCATTGCACCTTTCAACAAATACAACCCATCTCTTCCCTCACATTTCCTCATTCGAAACCCACATGATTTGGTTATTCTCTCCCCTCTCTATATGTGTTGCCATCATATACCAACCTGGATCCTCAATTCAATTTCTATATCACTTGGCTGCCTGACTATCTTACTTCCTTTCCTCAGACACCCCCTGCACTCACTCTTAGTGACTACAACATCCCTCTTGACAATTCCACTAGCTCCTTTGCAAATCAACTTCTGCAACTCATTCCTCTTTAGGTTTGTCACAATGGACCGACTCTCCCACTCACAAAGATGGTCACTTCCTTGACCTGATCTTTAGCTATCGATGCACTATTTCAAACGTCACAAACTTCCCTTCTCCTCTTTCTGGCCACCATCTCCTCACTTGCAACATCTCATCCCTCTCTACAACTCTCCCTCCTTCTACTCCTCACACCAAACTTCACAGAAACATTATGTCATTAGGTCAGCAATAGCTTGCTAATTCCCTCAAACCTCTCCTCTCATCCTTTTCCCACTTTTACTGCCCTGACCAATCTATCTGCCACTATAATTCCACCCTTAAATCTGTCCTTGACAATCTGGCCCCTCTTACCATAGCTCGGAAATCACACACTCATCATCAGCCCTGGCATACTCCTCTGACACGGTGCCTACGCAGATGTTCCCATACTGCTGAGCAGCACTGTAGAAAATCAGCTTATTTTCTTCATTACAAATTTATCTTGAACTCCTACTATTTTGCCCTTAATCTCTATAAGCAACATTACTTCTCTACTCTTATCTCTTTCTTCAAACCCAAAACATCTGTTCTCCACTTTCAATATTCTTCTCTGCCCACCCCCACCTACTAATACAACTCCTCTGTCAGCTCAAGACTTTGCCAGACACTTCAATAACAACATCAACTCCATCAGAAACGAAATCAGCTCTCAACATAATTCCATTCTCTCACCCCCTCAAATGCTCGCAATCAACCACAACCCACATAGCCATAAACTTAGATCTTTCTCCCCTAGTACTGAGGAAGAAGTTTTCTGCACTTATACTGTGCTCCTACCTCACTACCTGTCCCCTTGACCCTATCCCCTCACAGCTACTTCCCTCCCTCTTTTCTACCCTTACCCCTATACTCGCACACATTTTCAACCTCTCCCTCAGCACTGGTATATTTCCCTCATCTCTGAAACATGCACTGGTTACACCTATCCTCAAAAAACCTTCCCTTGATCCAACCTCCCCATCAAAATACCGTCCTCTTTCCCTCCTCCCTCTTTCCTCACAGCTTCTTGAAAAGCTAGTATATGCACTCCTATCCCATTTCCTTACATTAAACGCCCTCCTTGACCCACTGTAATCTGGATTTCATCCCCATCACTCCACAGAGACAGCAATAGTTAAGGTTACCAACAACGCACTTACAGCAAAATCAAAAGGCTACTTATCTCTACTTATCCTCCTTGATCTGTCAGCAGCCTTTGATATTATTGACCATCCTCTATTGCTCCAAACCCTCCAATTCTTTGGCATTTGTGACACAGCCCTCTTGTGTTTTTCTTCCTACCTGTCAAACCATACCTTTAGTGTAGCCTTCTCTTGGGCCTCCTCTGCCCTGTCACCATTTTCTGTGGGGGTACCGCAAGGCTCTGTCCTCGGTCCCCTTCTCTTCTCAATCTACACATCATCATTAGGTTCCCTAATTAAGTCCCACGGTTTCCAATATCATGTGTATGCCGACGACACCCAGATCTACTTCTCTGCACCAGACCTTCCTTGCTAACCTGTGTCACTAACCGTCTTTCTCACATCTCTTCCTGGATGTCCTCTCACTACCTCAAGCTAAATCTCTCCAAAACTGAGCTCCTTATTCCCCCCCTCCTTCTTAAAATCTCTACCCCCAATCTCTCTATAACCATTGAGAAGTCCATCATTACCCCTACCCCGCATGCCTGATGTCTTGGGGTCACATGATTCAGATCTTTCTTTCACTCCTCATATTTAGTCCTTGGCTAAAGCCTGCCACTTCCACCTTTAAAACATCTCTAAAATTAGACATTTCCTTACACCAGACACAACTAAGATTTTAATCCACTCTCTCATCCCTTCCCGCCTCGATTACTGCAACTCCGTCCTCTCTGGTCTCGCCCGCTGCCACCTAGCTCCTTTACAATTCATAATGAATGCCTCTGCCAGGCTCATCTTCCTTATATGTCCCTCTTCATCTGCTGCACCTCTCTGCCAATCCCTTCACTGGCTTCCTCTTGCCTCTAGGATTAAACACAAAATTCTCACTCTGACATACAAAGCCCTCAACTGCACTGCTCCCCCCTACATCTCAGACCTTGTCTCCAGATACTCTCCCTCCCATCCCCTTCGCTCTGCTCATGACATCCTACTCTCCTCCTCTCTTGTTACCTCCTCACACTCCCATTTACAGGACTTTTCCAGACTGGCTCCCATCTTGTGGAACTCTCCTGCCTCACTCCACAAGACTCTCCCCTAGTTTTGAAAGCTTCAAGCGCTCCCTAAAGACTCTACTGTTCAGGGATGCACACTAACCTTTCTTTAAACCAGTTCCTCTCCTCCATTGATATCCCCTGAACCCCCTTAGCATGTAAGCCTAAGAGTCCAGCTGTTTTTAGATCACCTTCTTAAGAGCTGACTACAACAGTGCGACTCTTGGCAGGGCCCTCTACCCGTTTAATCCCTATAAATGTTTTGTTGTACTCTGCCTTTGTTTATAGCGCTGCGGAATCTGTTGGCGCTGTACAAATAACTGATAATAATAATAAGAATAAAATATATACCTATATATAATCATGTATATAGAGGTATAAATATATATTTGTGCCAAAAAAATCAGATATATGTAGAAATATTTATTCAAGAATGTAAACATATGTAAACACATTTTTGTATGTGAAGAACATTGGAATGCAAAATATTCATATTTTCATGTAGGGTTAGAACACTTGAGAATATGCGATCAGATTTGCGCGCATTTTGTTTTGTTCCATTCACTTCTACAGGGAAATAGGTTATTGTGCGCGATATTCAAATTTCGGCTTTTTGCGCTCATCGGGTTAGCGCACAATCAAAAACAATTTACTTTTAACTGATAATGTGAGGGCAAGCCAACGCACGAAAAAAGCTTACTTCAAGCACAGTTAACACTTGCAATCTGGCCCAAATTGTTTTGAGGTTCCACCTCTTTATCATGTCAAAGGACAAAGTTTGCTTTGTTAGCTGAGCTTAGATAAAGCCCAGAACTGGGACTAATGCTTCATAGAGCCAATAGCAATCTCACATAAACAACATGAAAGTTAATAAAAATGATTTTAACATACGAACACTGTGGCACTGATTCTAAAAATATCTCTGGGCTGGTGGTCCTATTTCCCTGGTTGAATTGTTTATAGCAACTTTGTACCCTGAAATACATACTTAAAAGTATAAAATACATGCTGTAACTAATGTTTTTTTCATAAAATGGGATGAATATGGACATTCCATGGGTGTTTATAAAATAACACCGGGGTTTGAGAGAAAATTTCATAAACATTTTTGCATACAGTCTCACTGTTTTTTCCTTTCCAGTTAAAAAATGACGAGTTTTCACCAAAATATTCAAAACACTTATTCTGAAAGGAAAACCAATGCAAATTACAGCAAATTAAAGGTACAGTGCACTGAAAACAGCGTACTTGATTTGTATTAAGAGTAATATTGAAGTTTCCCCTTCTGTACTTCTTCCTCCATTGCAAACTTTTACCTAGCAGAGAGCTCTCATTATTTGTATGGGAGACATCTCGCCACTCTCAGGAACAGACCCATTTTTGTTATAGAATTCCACAAGGTCCGCCCCTGCAACTATAGGAGTGGAAAACCCTGTCTTAACCAGAATTTTTTTTAGAATTGGCCCCTAAGATTGACATGTGTTTTAGCCAATCATACAATACCACACATATATACTGTATGTTCTATCTGTATCAAACAATTCAACTGGCCCAAATATAGGTCACATTTTAGCATTATTATTGTTTGAGAGCTATCTATTGTTTCTATTGCTATTTACTCCATTTAAGGTTTTGTTTTATTTTTCCTTTTCTTTCTTAGAAGACTAACAGCTTTAACAATTAAATATTGTTTTTTTCTCCTTTTCTTGTGGTATTGCTGCTACTTTGTGTTTTAGTCCTTTAAATAAAGATTTATGTCATTTTAAACAGAAATAAAGCTAATGTATACATACAGATTTAAAATAAGCAGTGTGTAAGGACTATCCACAATATACAGTAGTATAAAAGTCTTACAGATAATACATTATTTTAACCACTCTCAGTCTGAGAATTTTAAAATCTTTCCTACCATTATCAGAAGTAACTGAAGTTGTATGCTTTCACAGTCACCTTCAATTTTTCAACTGGAGAATCTGAACTTTTTCATGAGTACTATTCTCTTTGATCCTTTTTCTAGTTAGTATTCCTTTTTAGAATCCATATTTATTATTTTTTATCGCTTTTTATTTTTTATCTCGTTCTAGTGTTGATACATATATTTTGTGGCACATATATTTTGCATATTTTTAACATATCTAATATACCAGCTAAATGAGCAGATGGTCTTGTTCATTTGTTTATCCCCTTTCATAAAGGTGATTTACATGACAGCTGGGCTTGGAAGCTTACATGCTAAAGGGGTGCAAGGGGAGCTTATGAGAGAAAGAGAGGAACAGGGGTAATACAGGTTAGCTTAGACTACTAGTTTTCAAACCTGTACTCAGGCCTCCCCATAAGGCTAGGTTTTCAGGATAACATTGGATGTGAGCAGGTAAAATAACCATGTTTACTAGTCAGCTGATTAGTTCACCTGTGCTGCAGTCCAGATATCCTCAAAATCTGTATTGAATTACAGTGAGGTGAGGGTTAATGTACCTTTATGATTAATTAAATTAAGCAGTAAATGTGAGACTTGTAATGTTGTACTGCTGAATTAAGGGTATGAGGCAATAATTTAAGTACTTATACAAGAAAAGCACACCAAGTAATGTACAGACAAAATTGCCTTACCCTAAATACATATACAATAAAGGTGAGAGTTATTTAAAACCAAAAAAATGATATATATTGTGGTATCAAACATACATTTATACAGCCGAAAGTTTCACACACAAAACACATTAAAATCACTTAAATGATTCAGCAGTTGTAATGATATGACAGCTAAGACAATATGGTATAGAAAATAAAAAGCTAAGGTAAGAAGAGGAGTATGACTATCTCAGGATAAGCTCCTTCTATAGTGGGAGCTAAAATTCCTTTTACTCTATCTAATCAATCTCAGATATCAGTCATAATAGATAGCATATATAGAATGACAGGGAAAATATCAGACTGAGCTCCTTCTATGGCCCGCTTGTGATTATTATTACTTTTGCTGATAGGTTTGAAATCGAACGCTACAGGGGATTATTAATTAAATTAGAACAACAGAGTAAGCATAGATAAAAAGAGGAACTATGTCCCCGTGAGAGTGCTCCTGACGCGCGTTTCACATAGCGCTTCTCCAAAGGGGTATGAGCCAGCCAGAATTGTAACCTTTTATTACGATGTTAATCCCACCCTTTGCATTGCATTGGATCCTGGTTTCAGAATCAGTTACTAGTATTGATGGTTGCTAATGTCAATCATTGTATTACAAACTGCTATAGATGTCAAAAACGAATATATGATGTGACCCTATAAGGAGTCGGGTTGCACCCCTAAGTTAATTTGATATACTGATCATTTTAGTTGTATTTCTCATAATATACATTGTGAAGCCTATTATGTAATAATACATTGATTGACATAAGCAACAATCAATACTAGTAACTGATTCCGAAACCAGGATCCATTGCGATGCAAAAGGCATTTAAGTGATTTTAATGTGTTGTGTGTGTGGAACGTTCGGCTGTCAATTTTTCCAATAAAATTTGTATGAATCTATGTTTGATACCAAAATATATATATATAAAAAAATAGTTTTGATTAACTTTCATCTTTATTGTATATGTATTTAAGGTAAGGCAATCTTGTCCGTGCACTACTTGGTGTGCTTTTCTTGTATAAGTATCCTCAACATCTGGCCTATTAGGGAGGCTTAAGGACTGGTTTGAAAACCAGTGGTTTAGACTGTATGCATCCATAAACAGCAGATTTTTTTATTATTTAACAATAAATATCTATAAATATATAAAAATGAACAGAAGAGTGTGTTCTCTTTATGTAGACTGAAGCCAAAGGAAAATGTGTTAACAGAATATTTTTGATCAATAAATAAATTTATTGTAATATTAATAGGTTTATGTGACCTTTTTGAAATATTATATCACATTAAACATAATAATATAATGATTAATAAAGACAAAAGAGAATATTGTAATAATTTAACAATCAAGACAATTTGAAAAGAAATATATTGAGAATAAAGTATTTTTTTTTTAAATAAAAAAGAATTTATAAAATATTATTTGATAATACAATTTAAAATACCCTTTCCCCTTTGTAAGGAATAATATCTGTATCTTTATAATGCAAAGTAAATATGCAATAAACTTTGTGAAAAATGATTCTGCTTTGTCAGCTATCATATACAAGATAAAGCAAGCATTACATTAAAAAGATCCATAAAAGCAGATTTCTAGCACACTGTGTTCAACTAAAGACAGAAATAAAATGGAATAAAAAAAAAATTAACTGTCCAAAAAAAAAATACATCCCAAAAGATTTATGAAACAAAATAATAAAAATGTCAGAATTACTTTGAGTCTGAATTCCAATAAGATCATTAAAGTTGCTACTTCTAAAATAGTATTAGAGTAAAATCAAAAGTCATAACTGATTTAAAACACTTTTAGATGAATCATGTAAACAAATAATTAATATAATTTAAGTGTCTATCAAATTTTACTTATAAAATTACTTATTAAATATTATAACAAATAAGTGATTACTAAGTTACTACATACACAATTTTAATTACTATTTATTCATATCCCTACTGTGTCCAAAAGAAATAGAAATACATATATAACATTGCTTTAATGTACCTTTTCAATATAACAATACAATTAATGAAAACTAGAATCAAGATAGAGAAAAATAAATATTACACTTAACATAAATAGGCTTAGGAGAAGGGAGTTGACTGCACATTTATGTCTTTTTTTTTTGTTTACCAATGTGCTCAGCTAGCTCCCATTAGTGCATTGCTGCTCTTTCAATAAAGGATGGCAAGAGAACAAAGCAAAAGTTATAATAGCAGCAAATCTGAAAATTGTTTACAAATGTATGCTCTGAATTGCGAAAGAAAAAAAAAATGGGGTTCATGTCCCTTTGACCCAGGACAGAGTGTAATTGGGTGGACCACAGATGATCCAGGGGAGAACTGAGGGAAGCAAGTGGTGTGCTCAAGTGATCCTATGGTTGAACCTTGATGTCTGGGGCGAGTCGAAATCTAATGGTGGCGAGAGAAAGTTAGTTAGTGAATGTTGAGTCTTGTTGTAAGTAGCAAAGCTAGCACATTGTATTTGCAGAATGTACATTCCTGTTGCAGCACTGACAAACACACATTTTGGGACTATGTGCTAAAACGGGATATTATTTAGCCATGATATGTTATTTTTGTAGGGCTGTAGGGACCCCATGAGTGCTTACACTGTTACTTTTGAGAGGGTAAATGGGGCAGAGAGAGAGAGAGATTAAAGAGGAAAAGGGAAGAAGAAGGTAGAGTTAAAGAGACACTAAAGTCGAAAATAAACATTCATGATTTAGATAGGGCATGCAATTTTAAACAACTTTACAATTTACTTTTATCATCACATTTGCTTTGTTCCCTTGGTGGTATTTTTAAAATGCTAAACCTGGGTAGGCTCAAACTGATTTCTAAGCCGTTGAAAATCGCCTCTTAGCTCAGATCATTTTGAAAGTTTTTCACAGTTAGACAGTACTAGTTCATGTGTGTCATATAGATAACATTGTGCTCACTCACATATAGTTATTTAGTAGTCTGCACTGATTGGCTTAACTGCATGCCTGTTAAAAACAGTGAGATAAGGGGCAGTCTGCAGAGGCTTAGATACAAGGTAATCACAGATGTAAAACATTTATTAATATAACTGTGTTGGTTATGCAAAACTGTGGAAAGGGTAATAAAGGGATTAGCTATCTTTTTAAGCAATACAAATTCTGGTGTAGACTGTCTCTTTAAAGGGACATGAAACCCACATTTTTTCTTTCATGATTCAGATAGAGAATATAATTTTAAACAACTTTCTAATTTACTTCTATTATGTAATTTGTTTCATTCTCTTATAATTTGTTGAAGGAGCAGCAATGCACTAATGGTTTCTAACTGAACACGTGTTAACCAATCACAATCACAATCAACAACTAGAACCTAGGTTCTCTGCTGCTCCTGAGCTTGCCTAGATAAAGATTTCAGCAAAGGATAACAAGAGAAGAAAGCAAATTAAATAATAGAAGTAATTTGCAATGTTGTTTAAAATTGTTTTCTCTATCTGAATCATGAAATAATTTCTTTGGGTTTCATGTCCCTTTAAGCAACTTTCTAATTTACTCCTATTATCAATGTTTCTTCCTTTTCTTGATATCTATATTTGAAAATCAGAAAGTAATACTTAAGAGCCGGCCCATTTTTGGTTCAGAACCTGAGTTGCACTTGCTTATTGGTGGCTTAATGTAGCCACAAAAGGGCAAGTGCTAGCCAGTGTTTTCTGAACCAAAAATGGGTTCTGAACCAAAAAACATAATTTATGTAAGAACGTACCTGATAAATTAATTTCTTTCATATTGGCAAGAGTCCATGAGCTAGTGATGTATGGGATATATAATCCTACCAGGAGGGGCAAAGTTTCCCAAACCTCAAAATGCCTATAAATACACCCCTCACCAAACCCACATTTCAGTATTACAAACTTTGCCTCCTATGGAGGTGGTGAAGTAAGTTTGTGCTAAGATTTCTACGTTGATATGCGCTTATCAGAATTTTGAAGCCCGATTCCTCTCAGAGTACAGTGAATGTCAGAGGGATGTGAAGGGAGTATCACCTATTGAATGCAATGGTTTTCCTCATGGGGGATCTATTTCATAGGTTCTCTGTTATCGGTTGTAGAGATTCATCTCCTACCTCCCTTTTCAGATCGACGATATACAGTATTCTCATATTCCATTACCTCTACTGATAACCGTTTCAGTACTGGTTTGGCTATCTGCTATATGTGGATGGGTGTCTTTTGGTAAGTATGTTTTCATTACTTAAGACACTCTCAGCTATGGGTTGGCACTTTATGTATTTATATAAAGTTCTAAATATATGTGTTGTACTTATATTTGCTATGATTCAGGTTTTCAGTATATTTCCTTTTGCAGACTGCCAGTTTCATATCTGGGAAATACTTTTTTTAGGAAAAAGCTTTTCTTACCTGGGGTTTAGTCTATTTTTCAAATTGACTGTCTTTTAAATTCGCGGGCAGAATTAGACTCGCGAGGGTGCAAAATGCCAAAGTTTATTGCGTCATTCTTGGCACGAGATTTTTTTTGAGCAGTTACGTTTGTTGACGCAAATTCATAAAGGTTGCGTCATCAGTGACGCAATTGACCAATTTCCGAATATTTTCATTATTTAAGACCCCATTCCTATATGCCTCTTGCCTTTTTTTCTCTATCAGAGGGCTATGCTGTTTGCATTTTTTCCTATTCCTGAAACTGCCATATAAGGAAATTGATCATTTTGCTTTATATGTTGTTTTTTTCTCTTACATTTGCAAGATGTCTTGATCTGATCCTGTCTCAAAAATCACTGTTGGAACCCTGCTGCCTGATAACAGTTCTACCAAAGCTAAGTGCATTTGTTGTAAACTTGTGGAGGTTTTATCTCCTGCTGTGGTTTGTAATAGTTGTCATGATAAACTTGTACATGCAGAGAATGTATCCATCAGTAGTAGTTCATTACCTGTTGCTGTTCCCTCAACATCTAATGTACAAGATATACCTGTAAACTTAAAATAATTTATTTCTGATTCCATTCAGAAGGCTTTGTCTGCCATCCCGTCTTCTAATAAACATTTAACGAATAGCCAAGTAGTGGGGTGATAAAGAAAGGAGTAAAAAGCATCAACAAAGGAATTTGGAAATAATTGTGCTTTATACAAAAAAATAATAACCACTATAAAAAAGGGGTGGACCTCATGGACTCTTGCCAATATGAAAGAAATTTATTTTTCAGGTAAATTCTTACATAAATTATGTTTTCTTTCATGTAATTGGCAAGAGTCCAAGAGCTAGTGACGTATGGGATAGCAATACCCAAGAAGTAGAACTCCACGCAAGAGTCACTAGAGAGGGAGGGATACAATAAAAACAGCCATTTCCGCTGAAGAAAATTAATCCACAACCCAAATATAATGTTTTTCTCATAAATAAAAGTAAAAGCATCATAAGCAGAAGAATCAAACTGAAACAGCTGCCTGAAGAACTTTTCTACCAAAAACTGCTTCCGAAGAAGCAAATACATCAAAACAGTAGAATTTAGTAAATGTATGCAAAGAAGACCAAGTTGCTGCTTTGCAATTTTGATCAACTGAAGCTTCATTCTTAAAAGTCCAAGAAGTAGAAACTCATCTAGTAGAATCAGCTGTAATTCTCTGAGGTTGGGCTTTACCTGACTCTGAATAAGCTTGATGAATCAAAAGCTTTAACCATGATGCCAAAGAAATGGCAGAAACCTTCTGACCTTTCCTGGAACCAGAAAAAGATAACAAATAGACTAGAAGTCTTCCTGAAATCTTTAGTAGCTTCAACATAATATTTCAGCGCTCTCACCACATCCAAAGAATGTAAGGATCTCTCCAAAGAATTCTTAGGATTAGGACACAAAGAAGTGACAACAATTTCTGTATTAATGTTGATAGAATTCACAACCTTAGGTAAGAATTTAAATGAAGTCCACAAAACTGCCTTATCCTGATGAAAAATCAGAAAAAGGAGATTCACAAGGGAAAGCAGATAATTCAGAAACTCTTCTGGCAGAAGAGATGGCCAAAAGGAACAACACTTTCCAAGAAAGTAGTTTAATGTCCAAAGAATGCATAGGCTCAAATGGAGGAGCCTGTAAAGCCTTCAAAACCAAATTAAGACTCCAAGTAGGAGAGATTGATATAATGTCAGGCTTGATATGAACCAAAGCCTGTACAAAACAGTGAATATCAAGAAGTTTAGCAATTTTCCTGTGGAATAAAACAGAAAGAACAGAGATTTGTCCTTTCAAGGAACTTGCAGACAAACCTTTATCCAAACCATTCTGAAGAAACTGTAAAATTCTAGGGATTCTAAAAGAATGCCAGGAGAATTTATGAGAAGAACACCATGAAATGTAAGTCTTCCAAACTCGATAATAAATCTTTCTTAAAACAGATTTACGAGCCAGTAACATAGTATTAATTACTGAATCAGAGAAACCTCTATGACTAAGCACTAGGTGTTCAATTTCCATACCTTCAAATTTAATGATTTGAGATCCTGATGGAAAAACTAACCTTGAGACAGAAGTGGCGAAGGTTGGCAACTGGACATCGGAACAAGATCCGCATACCAAAACCTGTGAGGCCATTCTGGAGCCACCAGCAACACAAACAATTGTTCCATGATGATTTTGGAGATCACTCTTGGAAGAAGAACTAGAGGCGGGAAAATATAAGCAGGTTGATAACACCAAGGAAGTGTCAACACATCCACTGCTTCCGCCTGAGGATCCCTGGACCTGGATAGGTACCTGGGAAGTTTCTTGTTTAGATGAGATGCCATCAGATCTATTTCTGGAAGACCTCACATCTAAACAATTCGAGAAAACACATCTAGGTGGAGAGACCACGCTCCCGGATGTAAAGTCTGACGACTGAGATAATCCGCTTCCCAATTGTCTAAACCTGGGATATGAACTGCAGAAATTAGACAGGAGCTGGATTCCGCCCAAACAAGTATCCAAGATACTTCTTGCATAGCTTGAGGACTGTGAGTCCCACCCTGATGATTGACATATGCCACAGTTGTGATATTGTCTATCTGAAAACAAATGAATGGTTCTGTCTTCAATAGAGGCCAAAACTGAAGAGCCCTGAGAATTGCACGGAGTTCCAAAATATTTATTGGCAATCTCGCCTCTTGAGATTTCCAAACCCCCTGTGCTGTCAGAGATCCCCAGACAGCTCCCCAACCTGAAAGACTAGCATCTGTTGTGATCACAGTCCAGGTTGGATGAACAAAAGAGGCCCCTAGAACAATATGATGGTGATATAACCACCAAGTCAAAGATAGTCGAACATTGGGATTTAAGGATATTAATTGTGATATCCTTGTATAATCCCTGCACCATTGGTTCAGCATACAAAGCTGGAGAGGTCTCATATGAAAATTAGCAAAGGGGATAGCGTCCAATGCTGCAGTCATGACACCTAAAACTTCCATGCACATAGCTACTGAAGGGAATGACTGAGACTGAAGGTTCCGACAGGCTGCAACCAATTTCAATTGTATCTTGTCCGTTAAAGACAAAGTCATGGACACTGAATCCATCTGGAAAACTAAAAATGTTACCCTTGTCTGAGGAATCAAAGAACTTTTTGGTAAATTGATCCTCCAACCATGTTTTTGAAGAGTGTGAGATTCGTGTAAGATTCTGCAGAATGTAAAGACTGAGCAAGTAACAAGATATCGTCTAAATAAGGAAACACCGCAATACCCCACTCTCTGATTACAGAGAGTAGGGCACCGAGAACCTTTGAAAAGATTCTTGGAGCTTTCGCTAGGCCAAAAGAAAAAGCAACAAATTGGTAATGCTTGTCTAGAAAAAAGAATCTTAGGAACTGATAGTGAACTGGATGAATAGAAGCTTTAGATTTACCTTTAGGTCTTTTATCCTGAGGCAAAAAAACTCCACCCCCCCCCCCCAGTGACAGTTGAATTATTGAATCAAACTGAGAACCAAATAACTTATTACCTTGGAAAGAAAGAGATAGCAATCTGGACTTAGAAGTCATGTCAGCATTCCAAGATTTAAGCCGCAAAGCTCTTCTAGCTAAAATAGCTAAAGACATAGATTTAACATCAATTTTGATTATATAAAAAATGTCATCAAAAATAAAATTATTAGCATGTTGAATCAAGTTAACAATGCTAGACAAATCATGATCCAATACTTGTTGCGCTAAAGTTTCCAATCAAAAAGTTGAAGCAACTGCAACATCAGCCAAAGAAATTGCAGGCCTGAGAAGATGACCTGAATATAAATAGGCTTTCCTTAGTTTTAGATAAGATTCAAGTTTCCTATCTAAAGGATCTTTAAAAGAAGTACTATCTTCTGTAGGAATAGTAGTACATATAGCAAGAGTAGAGATAGCCCCATCAACTTTGGGGATCTTTTCCCAAAACTCTAAAGTAACTGCTGGCAAAGGATACAATTTTTTAAACCTTGAAGAAGGAATAAAAGAAGTACCAGGCCTATTCCATTCCTTAGAAATCATATCAGAAATAGCGTCAGGAACTGGAAAAACCTCTGGAATAACCACAGAAGGTTTATAAACAGAATTTAAACGTTTACTAGTTTTAATATCAAGAGGACTAATTTCCTCCATATCCAATGTAATCAACACTTCTTTTATTAAAGAACGAATATACTCCATCTTAAATAAATTAGAAGATTTGTCAGTGTCAATATCTGAGGCAGGATCTTCTGAACCAGATAGATCCTCATCAGAGAAGGATAATTCAGCATGTTGCCGGTCATTTGAAATTTCATCAGCTTTATGAGAAGTTGTAAAAGACCTTTTACATTTATTAGAAGGCGAGATGGCAGACAAAGCCTTCTGAATGGAATAAGAAATAAATTATTTTAAATTTACAGGTATATCTTGTGCATTAGATGTTGAGGGAACAGCAACAGGTAATGAACTACTACTGATGGATGCATTCTCTGCATGTAAAAGTTTATCATGACAACTATTACAAACCACAGCAGGAGATTTACCTCCACAAGTTTAAAACAAATGCACTTAGCTTTGGTAGAACTGTTATCAGGCAGCAGGGTTCCAACAGTGATTTCTGAGACAAGATCAGATTAAGACATCTTGCAAATGTAAGAGAAAAAAACAACATATAAAGCAAAATTATCAATTTCCTTATATGGCAGTTTCAGGAATTGGAAAAAATGCAAACAGCATAGCCCTCTGATAGAGAAAAAAAGGCAAGAGGCATATAGGAATGGGGTCTTAAATAATGAAAATATTTGGCGCCAAGTATGACGCACAACAAACAGAAAAATATTTTTTGGCGCCAAAAACATTTGGAAATGACACACTAGCCAAACCAGTACTGAAACGGTTATCAGTAGATGTAATGGAATATGAGAGTATATCGTTGATCTGAAAAGGGAGGTAGGAGATGAATCTCTACAACCGATAACAGAGAACCACTGAAATAGATCCCCTGTGAGGAAAACCATTGCATTCAATAGGTGATACTCCCTTCACATCCCTCTGACATTCACTTTACTCTGAGAGGAATCGAGCTTCAAAATGCTGAGAAGTGCATATCAACGTAGAAATCTTAGCACAAACTTACTTCACTAAAGGCAAAGTTTGTAAAACTGAATTGTGGGTGTGGTGAGGGGTGTATTTATAGGCATTTTGAGGTTTCGGAAACTTTGCCCCTCCTGGTAGGATTGTATATCCCATACATCACTAGCTCATGGACTCATGCCAATTACATGAAAGAAATATCATAATAGGAGTAAATTAGAAAGTTGCTTAAAATTGCATCCTCTATCTGCATCATGAAAGAAAACATTTGCGTTTAATATCCCATTAAGACACAATGGAGAAAAAAAGAGTGAAAAGATATGACTGAGGGGAACGAAAGAGTGTCACGAGAAGATATGGCCCGAGAGAGACGGGAGAGGGTAAAAAGAAAGATTGGAGAGAGGAGGGAGTTGAGAAAGATAGTGAAGAGCGAGAAGGGAGATATGATAATTATTAAAGAACAACATTTTCCAGTCTGCTATGACCTTCTATGACTGTGGGCACTCTCTGCACTCTCTATTTTCAAAAATGTCCTTCTTCTATCCAGCTGTTGTCTTCCCCTGAACCTCTAGTTGATATTTCTAACTGCTATGAAATTATTTTTGTTAATGTATTACTGTATGCACCATTATTTAATTTGCTATGGTATAAAATAGTATAAAATAAATATAATATTACAAAATGTTTCCCAATGTCTTAACTTATGCAAAGATGGGGTGAAGTAATGGGTGTGGTGAGTGTGGGATTAGAAGTGGCGAGTAACACTTTGTCCTGGCTAGTAGCTTAGGACTTTACATTTTGAGCCCTGTTTATATTCAGTACACAATGCGTAAATAATCAACACAATCAAACATAGAAGCTAGAATGTGTGGATTTAGGTTAAGGATCCAGGTAACAAGAGGCCTTGATGTAGCACCAGAACCTATCACCATGTGTCCAAATGTTGTAATTAGTTCTTTTCTTATTTATGTATTTGTATTATTAATTGCCTATGAATGTCTGGTGGGCACCCAGAGCTGTGAGTTTTGCAAATACCAGGGCATGTATCAGCGTTCAGTCCACCTATGTGTTTTGTGTGTGTCTAATAAAAATGAAAAAATGGTTGTGTTTACCTTGTTTGCATCTCAGCGTGTTCAGTTAGAAGCTAGCATGTGTGGCAGTAGGTTAGTGGACCAGAGGAATTTACGTGGTATCTGAGACTATCACCATTTGTCCACATGCTTTAATTAATTTTCAGTTTTTGTTTTGAGCCTACATAAATGCAACTTAGTCATTGCTGTCTATTTTGTGTGTTTGGTATTTACATGTTATTTTTTTTATTGGACTTCCAGGCTTGTCTTGGGTAAAACGCCTGAGTAACTGTAGGTAAACACAGCTGTGAGTGCTTAGCGAGCAACCAGAGCAATGGATTTAAATATATTTATACATATATATATATATATATATATATATATATATATATATAATTATTTATGAATAAATGTATAAATCTTTAATATACAAAGGTCACAAAGAAAACCGAGCCTTACATCTATATTGGATCTATAAAAAATATAACAGGTGAATCATTCATCCCTTTTATAATAGACAAAGACCAGGAGCTCAAGTTCATTTAGCAATAAAATAACATTGCAGAGAATGATATGTTTAACTATATTAATGATCATTAGTTGAACTCAGCCGCTAGAAGGAGCAAAAAGTCACTCTGGGTCTCAAATGGTAAGTTGGTATCCTTTTTATTAAAGGGACAGTAAAGTCAAAACTAAACATCCATGATTCAGATACACCACACAATTTTAAACAACCATTTTACTTTTTTTATCTAACTTGCTTTGTTCAATTGGTATCCTTTGTTGAAAAGCATACCTAAGTAGTCTCAGTAGCATTATTGCATTACTGGGAGCTATTTGCTAATTTCTGGCTGCACATATGCTTCTTGCCATTGACTCACCCACTGTGTCCCATTGCTCCCAGAAGTATATTGCAGCTCCTTCCACAAAGGATACTAATAGAATGAATCAAGTTAGATAAAAGAAACAACTTGGAAAGGTTTTTTTTTTCTTCTTAATTTTTATGTCTCAATCATAAAATAAAAATATTGTGTTTCATGTCCCTTTAAGTGATGCTTTTGGTGGCACTTACATTAAAAACCAAACTAACTAAAACAAAAAAATAATCCTAGTAAAAAATGTAAAAACAAATATTTTTAGCAAAAAATAGAAAGAGGAGAGTTTTACCATAAAAAAATCATATGTGAAAATGATTTTATGAATATGTATAAATGTTATTTGTTGGTAGATATGGAGGTTTTATATTTGATACCACACATGTATTTATCTTATATTGACTTTATATCTTCTATTCCATCCATCAGAATTTATATGAAAAATATATACTGTATATAGTAGCTTTGTTTATTTTTTTTCATTACAGTTTTTTAAAAATAGTTTTTATTTGAATAACTAAATTTATTTAAATACATGAAAATCTTTCAGAATCAAACTTTTCCAAAAACCATGTTAAACCATGTGATTGAAAAGTTTTCTGATGAAGTGGAACATTCACTATGCAAAGTATAGGAGGTGTTACCGCAAAACAAATGGATTTTAAAATAATGTGATAAAGCGGGTTTTCACAGAACTTTGCATAGAGGCTATGATGGACTGGAACCGGGATCATCATTTGCTTACACACAAATATATATACAGTATATATATATATATATATATATATATATATAGAGAGAGAGAGAGAGAGAGAGAGAGAGAGATATAGAGAGAGAGAGAGAGAGAGAGAGAGAGGTAGATAGATATACTGCAGATATAGATATATATTTTTTGTTTTTTTGTATAAAAAAAAAAAGTTAATTTAACCCAAAACTGGTGACTTTTTGTGATCAGATGCTTATGAATCATTCAGGAATATATACTTTTAAACATTTTATGTAGGGTGGAGAGATGGAATTATTTAGCACTATGAATTGAAGGGTGCACACATAGGCCATCATTATTAGACATAAAGGGCTAGATTTCAAGTGGCGCTAAATTATCGATCACAAGCAACAGTTAACACTCCACTCAATCTAGCCCATAATTGCTATATCATTGTCTTTAAGTTTTAGTATTCTAAGAAGTCAATTTATCAACACATTTTTGAGATCTCAGATGAGATATGCTGCTTGCGTATTTCATTTATCAAAGAGTGATCTCATAGACATCTTCCTTGATGTGAACGTTATTGTATTGTTAGTTAATTTCTCTGCACACATTGCTGTCATTCAGGTAACTACTTATCACTTTCAAGCAAATTGACTAAAATATCTATTTTGGTATTTTATCAGGAGTAATTCCCAGAATGCAGCACGTGAATTAATTACCAAGAATTCTCATAGATTTAGTTGCTCAGAAATGGATTTGTGCATTTAATGTCCATTTAAAAAAAACAACAACAAAAAAACGTTATATGCATAACACCAAAATACAAGGGGCTCCATTTATTAAGCAGTGGATGCTGCTTCTAAACCCCATCATTTCTGGTCCGCCAGAAACAGAAGTTAAGAAGCAGCGGTCATAAGACCGCTGCTCCTTAACTTCGGACTGAAATCATCCTGATCTGCAACAATCAGGATGATCAACGGCCTCTGCAAGCAGTCGATTGGCCGCCAGTGAGCAGGGTTTGGGATTGCACAAACATTTCATTAGAAATGCTTGTGCAATGTTAAATGCCGACAGCGTATGTCTGCTCGCTTCCTGTTAAATTTACCCCAAGGACTTTTTATAACTCTAGCTGCAGAAATGTGTACATAGAAAGCATTAGGAAAAATTATTTAATGAAATCATGAAAACCCTGAGATGAGAATCTATTATTTTTGATTTGTGTTAACTTTTGTCTTGCTGTTGGAAATGACTTATGATCAGAAAGTCAACTACTCTTGTATCTATAAAGCAGGATTCTCCATTTAATTATCATTCATTTTTTGTTTCTCTGTTTTAATCTTTGCTTTTTGATGGAGATTAGCAGGATATATATCCCATGCATTCAAACAGGGAGCTCTTTGGGATGGGTAAATACTTGGCTTCATAAAAAGATCATTGTTCATGCTTCACTACTTAGATATTAAAACATACAAAAAAACATCAGACAGTTGTGGTTCTCTTGGCTGTGTAACCCGCTCCCCCCAGGTTATGTCCTAAGCATTGTTGAGCAAACATTATAATTCCCCTTTTTTGAGTTAATACACCCCTTGGGGGATTGACAGGCCCTACATGAGAGCAGGGGGCAGTGCTCTACAATTATTTTCTTGTGAAATTTTAAATGTGAGAAGCAGATGTACAGTGCCCACTGCATGCTCGCCTCAATCAAGGATGATAAGGTTCTCTAGTTGAGAACCTTGTCCATCTGTGATTTAATAAATGGGTGCCTTTGTGGGGAAAATGTGAAATTGTTGCTTATTCTATTGGAGAGGATTTGGGCAACAATTTGTCTGTACAGGATCACAGGTGGCCTATGTGTCACCAGTTGGCCACTATTCAAAATTCAAATATGAGGCCTCTAAAGTGGATGAATAAAATAAAGGGACATAATACTCATATGCTAAATCACTTGAAACTGATGCAGTATAACTGTAAAAATCTCACAGGAAAATATCACCTGAGCATCTCTATGTAAAAAAGGAAGATATTTTACCTCACAATCTCCTCAGATCAACAGAGTAAGTTCTGTGTAAAAAGTGATAATTCAGCTGCAGGTAAAAAAAAAATATATATGAAGAAATAAACAGCAACCAATCAGCATCAACAGTGCTGAGGTCATGAACTCTTTTACTGTGATCTCATGAGACTTCACTTAACTTTCTTAAACTGAATAGGGAAATAACATGAGAGTGCACAAGGCTCAATCCCTTAGCTGTCCCGGGACAGACATACTGATTTGCTGCTGCGAAGTCCTTTACAATAGGATGTGGCTACTGATGAACTTTTGATGTAAAATATCTTTCTTTTGTACATAGAGATGTTCAGTCTAGTCAGCTTTTTACAGCTATGCTGCATCACTTTCAAGTGTTTCAACATTTGGGTATAATGGCCTTTTACAAAAATATGCAGCTCTTTTTTAAATACCAAAATACAATTATAAGAATAATTTGCAATGCTTTGTTTAAACAAAAATAATTTTGAGATAAGAATGCCATAATCATCTAATCATCATCTCCTCATTTACCACATCACAACACTCCCTACTACTCTCCCACCAACTAACCCCATACACCGAATTCTACAGACTCATTAGATTTGCAAAAAAGTCTCTCAAACTGTTTCTCTGTTCCATCTCCTCCCTTCCATTTCCTCCTTTTCCTGCCCTCAACAATCTATACCTCACTACAACTGCATTTTTATATCAGTCCTTGACAATTTGTCACCTTCTAGCATATCTTGCAAATCACATACTCATGCTCAGCCCTGGCATAGTCCTCTGACATGCTACCTACACAGATGTTTCTGAATTACTAAGCAACACTGGAGAAAATTGTATTGTTCCACTGGCTTTCTACACTACAATTTCATCTTGTAATTTATTTTGCCCTCTCTAAGCAAGATACCTTTTCTACTCATATCTACTTAAACTCAAAACGTCCATTCTACACTTTCAATTCTTCATCCACCCCACCTACTATTACCACTTTTCTCTCAGCTAAAGACTTTGCCAGCTACATTAAATGGAAAAATAGATTCCACAAGAAATGAAATAATATCTCAACACACTACCAATCTCCAGCCCCAAAACATCTAAAGCCACTCAGCCAAAACTTTAACTCTTTTGCTCCTGTTACATATCATTAAACTGCTACCCTTATATCCTCATCCCACCTCATTGCCTCCATCATCCCCTCACAACTACTTGATCTCCCTATTCTTCTTCCAATCTTCACACAATCTTCAATCTCTCACTCAGTTATATTTCCCTTATCGTTTAAACATGCACTAGGGACACCTATCATCACAAAAACTCTTGGTCCAACTTCCCCATCAACTACTAGCTTATTTCCCTACCCCAGTGATTTTTAACCTTTTTTTTGCCGTGGCACACTTTTTTACATTAAAAACTCCTGTGGCACACCACCATCCCAAAATTTAAAAAAAATTGCCTAATACAGCATATATATATACACATACACACAAACACACACATACTGTATGTATTGTGCTGTTATGCCATGCCTCCTACAAACTACCCCTGCACTGGGAGTAAAAAACAAGCAAAGTTTAAAAAATATGTCACACTGTTGTCAGTCTGCCGTGGCACACCTGAGGATCTCTCACGGCACACTAGTGTGCCACGGCACACTGGTTGAAAAACACTGCCCTACCCCACCACCACACTGCCTCAAAACCCCCACACTGCCTCAAAACATTTGGAAAATCTGGTATATCCTAGGCTCAGCACCCTGGATAGCGCTTCCTTATTGGTGGATACATTTAGACAACCAATCAGCTAGGGCTACCCAGGTGCTGAACCAAAAATGGGCCGGCTCCTAAGCTTCTCATTCCAGCTTTTCAAATAAAGATAGCAAGTTATGTCAGTATATTTATGAAAATCTTAGTAGTGCTATCCAAATAATATATATAAGTTTATGGCAGGGTTATAAACACAATACAAAGAAGTAGAAACCCTTATCAACCATGCACCTACTAGACCATACAATTAATATAAATATCTGAATTCTTTTATTTAGTTAATATCCATAAACATATTGAAGTATATTTGCAATAAAAGGAAACTGAAACAAAATGTTATATGCGTTTAAAACCAACTCTTAAGATATGCTATCCTTCTTACAAAACCCAGAAAAATATACCTTCACAATTCAGCCTTTTATTTATTTAACACAATGGGACTAAAAACCTTTAACATCCAAGCAATACAATTCTAAACAGTGTTTATAAAACAATAGGATAATATATATTCTGCTATTTAATTGCAATTTATCCTAATACAAAATTAACTGACAATACCAGAACTTGTATAGATGAGTTACTTAGCCAATCAGACGCAGATTTAAACAATATATTATATAGGCTGTGAAATGCTAACTTGAGAAAACACACTGCTTCTTTAAATCTATTAAATACAAATTAACTATGCATATAACTTATCTTACAAAACCTTGAATACGTTACCAAAGTAAAAAGCAGTCGATATCCGATATTCCTTGGTAGGAATTATTTTACCTCAGATCACCAATAAGTGTATATCGCAATCAATGAGAAGGGTAGATTAGCTTTGCTCAAGTAAAGTGGTATCTCACACCCAGCGGGAACCAGTTACAAGTTTTAGCTTCAGCAGAAAATCTGTCCCTTTCTCTCCATTGCATTCACTTTTTATTTGGTTTTCCCATCACTGGTAAATTGTGGGTGGCCCTGCGGGAGCTGACCTTCCCATTGGTTATCTGGGAAGTCTAAATCGGATTGGCCCTTGGAAATTTCATTTTTAACAGCCAGAGAGAACCTTCTGGCTGTAGTTCTCGCAACATAACACCAGGTGGCAGCAGACGTACAAACAAACAAATACAACAAGACCATCTCTAACATTTTTAAGCAAGTTAAAAAAAAAAATTCTTTCATAAAATGGTTATTTAATCAGATCACACTCTCTGCATTAATCATATATAACCCCAATTACAGATGGTTAATATTAGGTTATTTTTTCTGATTATTCTGATACCAAATATGTTATATTATTAACATTTTATTTTATTTAGGTAATTTAATACTGCTAATTATTAGTTTAAAATGCATTACAATGTTATCGGTATCCTGGCATTTATATGTGAATAATAGCTTATTTTTAATTCAGTATTGTACTGTATTCCAAGTGAATCCTGTCTATGTAGATCTGAAATAAAATAAATGTTAATAATCACTTCTCTTCAGGTCCATAAACATCTATTCATGTTCTTAAACACACAGAGGCTAAGATATTCATGCTTTCAAAACATACACATATATATACACATATATATATATATATATATATATATATATATATATACATCTCATATCCATTAAAATATATACAGTTGTTTTGAAATCATAATGTAAGTCATGGGCCTTCACTGTATTATCCTAACATTCTAACTTTTCAGTAACTTCAGTTGCCAGACTTTTTGTCTCATACTCACCACATGGGGTCAATCCACGAGTAGTTGTAAAAGTCTTAATGCAGCATATTTCCTGTTTAGCCAGCAGTGCAGATGTGGATTTAAGAAATTAACACCTATGTGCATAAAAGCTGCCTCTCCATGATTTTGATCAGTTCCAAAATGGGTATTTCAGACATTTCGTCTCCATATATTTTGTGTGGTGTTACCTATCTGACAATCTATCCTCTTAATTTGCCTTTTATGACTCATCCTGTTCTCTTTCAAAATTACTTCCCCCAACATTCCTCTAAGTGACTGTTCTGAAATTTGGCAGGCCAAATGTTCCATTGTCTCCCCCTGTGTGTTCAGCATAATTTTACATAATGAATGTGGGAGATCTCTTAGGAACAAACCTTTGTCTACAGACCATGTTCATATCCACAGATCTATTAAATAAAGACAAATATACCTCTATATATTATTTAATAATATTTCAAATACCTTGACATAAATCCCCCTTTCCAATTCAAAAATATGTAGGACACATGTATTTGAATTGGATCAAAGTTAGTGGTATTTGGTGAGGATGTTGACCGTACATCTCCTAGACAGTCTCTTATGTAGAAAGTTTGTTATTTTGAGCCTTCATGTTTATCAGTTGGGCACCTTTAAACTACAGTATGTCTTTAGTTCATTTGGGGATGTGACACTTCATTCTCCCTCTATGACTTGTAGTTGGGATCTGGGATGACATGCTCGCAATTGATTGATATGGACCCATTTATCTATGAAACCTTCATTTTTGGGGATCCGTATTTTATAGGCCACTGGAGATATTTTGTCAGTAATGACAAAAGGACCTTTCCATGAGGGAAGAAATTTCTTCTCCCTAACCTGATCTCTTCCAAAGTTATAAAGATAAACTTTATCATTTATTTCATATTCCTTTTTGGATGTTTTGAGATCATAATAGGTTTTAGTGGCAGTTGCGGCTCTTTCTAAATTCCTTTGAGCAAATGCAAAGGCATGTTGCAGGTGTCTCCTTAGGTTTTCCACATATTGATGTGTATTGGCAGCGTTTATCAAATTTTGGTCTGATGTACGGTACAGCAGATGCTGAGGTAGAACCATTCTTCTACCAGTCATCAGTTCAAAAGGTGACATCTTGGTAGCACTACTTGGAGTTGCTCTTAATGCCATTAAGACTAGAGGTAGTTTTACATCCCAGTCTTTACCTGTCTCACTCACAAACTTTTGAGGATTTTAACAATGGACTGGTTGTAACGCTCTACACCACCACTTGAGGCAGCTCTATAAGCAATATGGAGCTTTCTTTTAACCCCTAGTATTTTCCACATTTTTGTCATCACTTCGCTAGTGAAGTGGGTCCCCCGATCTGACTCGATTCTTTGGGGCAGACCAAATCTGGAAAATATATGGTTGATGAGCAATGCTGCACATGTTTCAGCACTATTGTTAGGTGCACTAATGCACTCTACCCATTTAGTGAACAGGCATGTCACTGTTAACATGTACTTGTTACCTCTTGATGACCTTGTTACCGGACCAATAAAATCAATTTGTATATCTGACCATGGCATTACCATCCCCCTTTTCTGCAATGGCGCTCTATGTGTTGGTGCAGTGGGTTGGAACTGTGGGCAGATTAAACACCCTTGACAGTAGGTTTGAACATCTTTCAACATGTGTGGCCAAAAAGCATAATCACGTAATATTTCATACGTGAGTTTGGCACCACGATGACCAGATGTGGGAGCATCATGGGCATGTTGAAGCATTAGACCTCTGAACTTGGTGGGTACTACCCACTGCTGGATGCCAGTTTTGGAGGTTCTAATTAACAAACCATCCTGTAATTTGAATTGTGATTTAGATTTTATTAAGATTCTCAGATCTTCTTTGCCAATACAATCATCTTTTGAGATGGGGTTGCTTTCAGGATCTTCTATGTGTTTATAGAAGATGCCTACAATGGGGTCTTCTTTTTGACTAGTGATCAGGTCCTCACTAGGAGAATCCTGACTCCATTGTACCAAGTTAGGCTCACTCTGTTGTTTTGCCTGGTTTCTGGTAATGGCTTCTACCTGAATTGCACCCATTAAGTGGTCAATATTAAGGAGTTCTCCAGTTATGGCTCCTTGTTTGGCTAATGAATCCGCAAGGTCATTGCCTTCCTTATCAGGACCTAAAACTCTGGAATGACCCTTGGTCTTTTTCCAGTGTATGGTTAAATCATTGGATACTACCAGATTATCAATCTCGCAGAACAACTTGCCATGCTTGACTGGTTTGTTATTGCTTTTCTGCATGTCATTTCTTTTCCAAGTTGGCAGGTATTCAACAAAACTGTCATGCACATAATTTGAGTCAGTTATGATCACAAATTCATGAATACCATGTTCAATAGCCATTTCAATGGTTTTGAAAACAGCAGTTAGTTCTGCAACTTGACTGGATCTTGGTCCAATGTTGAAACCTACAGATATATTTGGGAATCCATTTGCCCCCGTTATACCAATGCCAGCGACTAATCTGCGCTCATTATCAATAGTGGCATGGTAAGAACAACCATCAACATATACCCAAGGTAATGTTTGACAATGGTCCTCATTGTACATTTTATATGGGGAAAGCAATTGTTCTTCCAGAAAATCATCTTCTGATAATTCTTCCCCAGGATCTCTAGCAGTACAGTCGTGGAGCTCAGCAAGCCCTTGTGCGACTGGATTCTTTTTATTCTGCTTGTAGCGAATTTCTAAGGGCCAGCCTTGTAAGGAAAGAGTCCACGCTGTTATGTGGCTATTAGACAAATTCCCATCTCTTATTCTCTCACTTTGCAAATATAGCAAAGGCTGGTGGGCCGTTTCTACAATAATTTTCTCGCCCTGTATATAGCTGCGGAAATTTTGTAGAGCCCATACAGTAGATAAGAGGGCTTTTTCGCAATCGCTAAATTTTATTTCTACTGGGGATAGATTTTTGCTCGCATAAGCAATGGCTTTGTTCAAATTATCATGCTTTTGGTATAACACAGCACTCATGCTTATATCTGTGTAACCTGTCTCTAAGAAGAAAGGTTTACCACCTTCAGGGTACGCTAAGCAAGGTGCTTGAGTGAGTTTTCTCTTCAGCTCTCTGATGGCTGTCTCTTGAGACTCACTCCAGTGCCATTTCACATCTTTCTTTAGAAGAAGTAGTAGTGGTTTAGCTAATTCCGCATAATTATCAATGAATTTGCGAGAATAATTCGTCATACCCAGGAATGATCTCAATTCCTTTAAGTTAGTTGGGTTTTTAGAATTCACTATAGCTTCCACCTTTTTCTTTTGGGGATTTAATCCTTCAGAGGTAACTTCATGTCCCAAGAAGTTTACACGAGTGCGGCACCATTGAGCTTTTTGCAGTGATAATTTGACACCTGCCCTTTTAAGTTGGCTGAGGACGTGTTTAAGCTCTGCAATGTGTTTTTCAAAGTCTGTGCTTTTGATTAAAACATCATCCACATAAGATAAGGTCCCCCTTTCCAGTGCGTCAGGCATAGCCTTATGCATGAATACAGCAAATTCATGTCCAGAATTTATGTATCCAAATGGAAGTCTCTGGAATGCATACTGAATCTTTTGGAAGGAGAATGCTAGCTTATATTGGTCCTCTTCATGTACCTTTATGGTCCAATATCCCTGTGCACAATCAATGGCAGTGAATATTTTGGATCCCTGCATTTGTGCTAGACACTGGTCAATGTATGGTACAGGCCAGCCAGACATGTATACTCGTTTGTTTAGCTGTCTTAAGTCAGCACACAAACGCCATTGTCCATTGGGCTTAAGGACACCTAGAATAGGATTATTATAAGAGCTGTGCACCTGTCTGATAATACCTCTTTCTTCCAAATTCCTTATGATCTCTGCAAGAGAATCATATGAGGCTAAGGGAAGTCTGTATTGTTTGACAAATACAGGTGGCGCATTAGGATCTGTTTGTATTCTTGCAATGTGTAAGTCTGTGGTACCACAGTCATAAGAATCCTTAGCGAAAATATCCTTGTACTCCATCAGGAGTTCTCGCAGCTGTTGGCGTTCATCATCGCTAGAACAGCCATTAGCTAAGGATATTTGCTCTTCGACTATTTGCTGAAATCCTGGAAAGATTTCAGGCTGTCCTATTTCATAGGCTTCTTCCAGTCTAGAGGTGAGATCCCCTTGATTATAATTTACATTGCTCCCATGACTCTGGGTATTGGGGTAATCTTGCTGTTTGATTGGCTGATCAAACACCAGAGAGGCTTCTTCAATTTTACAGATGCCTTCCTCTGAGCTGAAGGGATAAATAGACTGAATATTAAATAGACCCTCTGGCATAGATGCAAAGGATTGTTCTATTAATTGTTCTTCAGTTAGGTATCCTTCAGGTATTAGCCCAATTACATTATTCTGGAATCCAAAAGTGTAATAACTTGATTCCAGTGCATATCCTATGGTAGTTCCCTTGGATAATGTTATATCCTGTGGGGTCATGTTATGCACAATAATATTTATTGGAACAGTTCCAATATTCACCATAGGAGTGTAGGTTACTGAGACACCCAGATTTTGTATTCTATGGGAGAGGCAAATCAGTGTTTCTGAAGTTTTTAATTTCTGACCTCTCTTTACCTGTAAGGGTAAAAGAAATTTATCAGCCCCAGCAGGAATTATAACATCGCTAGATACCTGCATATTCACAGCATATGGCAATTGCTGGTTTGATTTCAGGGCTGCATTTTCATCCTGAAATACTTCAGGGTCCCCCTTTAACCTGCTCCAGAGGCAAGAATTAATCAAATCTATTTGTATGGCATATCTATGTAAGATATCATTGCCAATGTATATTTGATTATGGGGAGTATTTAAAACTAAAAACAGGTGCTTCACTGACTTATTACCAATAGAGATAGATAATAAGCACTTAGCCGTGATGTTATAGCTTTCAGACCTGTCATCCAGGCCGTTGACACAGTGGTCTTGGGGAGAAAGATATTTAATCACTTTAGGTTCAGCTATTTGCGCTAATAAACCTTCGCTTATATAGCTAGCTTCCTGGTTTAAATTTATTTTAGCATACTTGGTTTTACCAAGGTCATGCACTTGTATAGGGATAAATAGATCCTCTTTAACTCTCTCAATCCCTGTGAGGTATTGAGCATGGTCTCCCCCTTTAGGGATTTTAGGATCCCCCTTGTGGAGTGCTATGGTTAATACATCGCCATCTAGGGAGATATTCGCTATCTTTCCAGGGCGAAATTTTAAAAGTATTACCATCAGAGCCACTAAAAGGAGTTTGATCATCTATTTGTAGAATAGTGATTTCAGGTACAGAGTTATTCCTGAAATGAATCTCCACAGCATCTGGTTTCTCTTCCACCACGTGACAGCTATGTCGGGTGCGAGATATACCAGATTTTTCATAATTGATAGGCCGTTTCACTTGTGACCAAATTACATTATTTATGCAATCAATTATGGTGCTTAATCGTTTCAGGAGATCACTACCAATAATTAAACGATCAGTTGGCAGATCCACTATAATGACAGGGTGTCTTATGACCCTGTTCCCCAATTTAAATTTTAACCAGGCAGTACCGTAAACTTTTAGGGAGTCACCCCCAACACCTATTAGAGAACCGTCAAATTCTTTTATTTTAGGTTTGTGGGGTGTTAGCTCATTTAGCTGTGTGTAGTACCTGTGGGATAAGATAGTTGCCTGTGACCCAGTGTCAATTAATCCCCTGATAGGGTTGGAGACTGAATCTTGCAGCTCAACTAGTACATAATATCTTCCTGCAGTTTCTATCATTTCACACATAAAATTTGCATTCTTGTACATCTGTGGGCTTCGCCACGTTTTACCTGAATTCGCTGTGTCATTCGATGCAGAGGAACCTTCATACCTACCTGTTTCCTCTATGACAGGGTTGGTTGGATTCTTTTGTACTGCATCTGTGGAGATAAGGTTAGGAGAGAGCTGCAAGGGAAGTGATTTGTTAACTTTTCCCGGATGAGGTTGCTTGTCATCACGGCCAAATCGTCCGTTTCCGGTCTGTGGGGAGATAACATGATTAGTATCATTGATATTTATTATTACAGTTTGTATATCTCTACCCTCCCCTTCAGGTGATACTGCAGTATTTATGACTGTGCCTGTGGTCCACTGCTGACCACTGGCTGTACCCCTAAAAAAGTATTGTTCGGTTGCTGAGCCGTAGATTTTTGACTCATATTAGCGATTTGTTCGCTCACCCGATTTAATTGGGTAAACAGCATATCTACCTGATTGTACAAGTTACCTCTACCCCTGGGCCTATCTCTTGGTGCCCCATTGTACTGATTCCTGGACCATTGCGTTCCCTCAGAATCAGGGCCACTATTTCTATTCTGGCGTGGTTGCCCCTGGGGTTCAGCTTGTTCAGTATTAATATTTTGGGGAGCATTATATACCTGGGGTGTCTGGTTACCCTGAGAATATCTTCGCCGTTTATTGTATCTACCCTTGCGCGGATACCAATTATTTGGTGAGTATTCTCTTTGTGAGTAATTATTCACCTGATTATGTCCCCCACTTTGGTTATAGTCTCCCTGCGCCTCAACCTGTGTAGGGGGAGGGGCAGAATTAAACCTCTGTGGAGATGGCCTGTTTTGACTGGCCACCTCTGCATAAGTCCTCTTGTTAGACTCCAAATTGAGGGGGCTAGGTGACACCCTAGTTTCTGCCACAATTTTGGGTTTTGACTCCTTTTTAACCCCCTGCTCACTGGACTGCTGAATAGAGTATAACTTTCGTACTCTCTTTGATCAGCCATTCCAATGAGCAGTCCTCATCAAAATCTCTAGCTAAGTTGATTTTGATGGGTGTAGGCTAGTGCTTCAAAAAATAAATTTACAAATTCTGAGCCGTCAAATCTGGGATTATCTTCAGCCATACTGTACGCATTTTTCAATACAGAAAGGAATTCGATTGGACTCTGATTCGCACGACACTTTAAACCATATACCGCTATCTTTCGCGGCAGTTTTAGTGCGATATTGCCCGAATTCTTTTCTGCATTGTCGTTTTACCCCATTCCAGGAATGAATATTCATATCCTTTAGTGAGGCAAAGAATTTGTGATGCTTACTGTCAAATACCCAAGGTAGAAATTCAATTTTCAATTTCTCACTTGTAACATTCATTATAGCTAACGCATTTTCAAAAGCCTGTAAATGATCAATTACAGATGTTGTTCCCTTATTGGAGAATATAGGTACTGCGCGTTGTACGAAAGTGATTATTTTATGGGAATCATAGACTTTATCAGACTTATTTTGGGATTCTCTGTTAGAGTTTCCCTCCCCCGCATCAGCTGCGCTACAGCTGTCCTCTGGATTTACATCCTGAGGGGATTGTCTATTTGGGAAATCTACTTCTGACCCGTTAGGGGTCATTTGTCTATGTTGTTCTATATATTTTCGTACCTCGTCCCTGACGCGTTCGCTAAAGGAGTTAGCATTATCTGTATTATTCTCATTGCTAATATAGGGGTTTTCATTATGGCGATATGACCTTTTTAAATCGCTTAATTCTCTCTGGCTTTGCGCAAGCTGTTTATTTAAATCTTGTATCTGCGCGATTAAGTCCATATTGTGCTTATCTAAGGTGGCTAGGTTTTGGGCAAATTCATCCATTTTATTTTTGGCTGTTTTTAAACCCTCTTCGCGTCTGCGCGAGGAACGAATACTATTTTCTAGCTCCTGTATTTGCAATCGTTTGTCTGTGACACAAAACGACATTTCGTCAATTATGCATATTAAAAGGGGCCAGGATTTTAGTATTAGTTCGTCTCGCTTTATGGGAGCTTTGCATTGATTAATCATTAATAATTCCTGGAAGAATTCATTCTCTTCATTCCACATATTATTATTAACGGTAATATTTTTAGCCCTAGTTTCAAGCATATACATAAAATCATTTAATTCACCCGCAATATTAAACTTCCCTTTAAGGTAACTTAAGATATCTTTCTTAAGGACCTGACCTTTAGTAATAGGTATGGTTATGGGACCAATTTCATTGCTATGTATAGAATTAAATGAGTCGCTTCTGGCTACAGACATTATTATATTGGTTTAGTACTTAGTTAAACTAAAACGCTAATACAATTTTTGCCAATAAAAAGAGAGAAGGAAAAATTTTATATTTCAAAAAAAATATTATTAATTTTGAAATATGAAAAATTAATATTCCGAAATATGAAAAATTAATATTTTTGATTTATTTTGAAAATATGAAAAATTAATATTTTTGACCTAATTTTGAAATATGAAAAATTAATATTTTTATTAATTTTTCAAAATTAATCTTTAATAATATTTCAAGATGTTAATGTCAATCTCGAAATATGAAAATTAATATTTCAACTTTTCAAAAAAAAATATATCTTCAAAATATTAATATCGAAATATGAATTTTTTCTCTTTTATAATAATTTCTATTTACTTACAAATATATTATATCAATTATGATGGATATTAATAAATCTCATGCAATGCCTCCAATATATTATGTCAGTATATTTATGAAAATCTTAGTAGTGCTATCCAAATAATATATATAAGTTTATGGCAGGGTTATAAACACAATACAAAGAAGTAGAAACCCTTATCAACCATGCACCTACTAGACCATACAATTAATATAAATATCTGAATTCTTTTATTTAGTTAATATCCATAAACATATTGAAGTATATTTGCAATAAAAGGAAACTGAAACAAAAGTTTATATGCGTTTAAACCAACTCTTAAGATATGCTATCCTTCTTACAAAACCCAGAAAAATATACCTTCACAATTCAGCCTTTTATTTATTTAACACAATGGGACTAAAAACCTTTAACATCCAAGCAATACAATTCTAAACAGTGTTTATAAAACAATAGGATAATATATATTCTGCTATTTAATTGCAATTTATCCTAATACAAAATTAACTGACAATACCAGAACTTGTATAGATGAGTTACTTAGCCAATCAGACGCAGATTTAAACAATATATGTATATAGGCTGTGAAATGCTAACTTGAGAAAACACACTGCTTCTTTAAATCTATTAAATACAAATTAACTATGCATATAACTTATCTTACAAAACCTTGAATACGTTACCAAAGTAAAAAGCAGTCGATATCCGATGTTCCTTGGTAGGAATTATTTTACCTCAGATCACCAATAAGTGTATATCGCAATCAATGAGAAGGGTAGATTCGCTTTGCTCAAGTAAAGTGGTATCTCACACCAGCGGGAACCAGTTACAAGTTTTAGCTTCAGCAGAAAATCTGTCCCTTTCTCTCCATTGCATTCACTTTTTATTTGGTTTTCCCATCACTGGTAAATTGTGGGTGGCCCTGCGGGAGCTGACCTTCCCATTGGTTATCTGGGAAGTCTAAATCGGATTGGCCCTTGGAAATTTCATTTTTAACAACCAGAGAGAACCTTCTGGCTGTAGTTCTCGCAACATAACACCAGGTGGCAGCAGACGTACAAACAAACAAATACAACAAGACCATCTCTAACATTTTTAAGCAAGTTAAAAAAAATTTCTTTCATAAAATGGTTATTTAATCAGATCACACTCTCTGCATTAATCATATATAACCCCAATTACAGATGGTTAATATTAGGTTATTTTTTCTGATTATTCTGATACCAAATATGTTATATTATTAATATTTTATTTTATTTAGGTAATTTAATACTGCTAATTATTAGTTTAAAATGCATTACAATGTTATCGGTATCCTGGCATTTATATGTGAATAATAGCTTATTTTTAATTCAGTATTGTACTGTATTCAAGTGAATCCTGTCTATGTAGATCTGAAATAAAATAAATGTTAATAATCACTTCTCTTCAGGTCCATAAACATCTATTCATGTTCTTAAACACACAGAGGCTAAGATATTCATGCTTTCAAAACATACACATATATATACACACATATATACATATATATATATATATATATATATATATATATACATCTCATATCCATTAAAATATATACAGTTGTTTTGAAATCATAATGTAAGTCATGGGCCTTCACTGTATTATCCTAACATTCTAACTTTTCAGTAACTTCAGTTGCCAGACTTTTTGTCTCATACTCACCACATGGGGTCAATCCACGAGTAGTTGTAAAAGTCTTAATGCAGCATATGTCCTGTTTAGCTAGTAGTGCAGATGTGTATTTGATGTTTAAGGATGATTAACACCTATGTGTATAAAAGCGATTTCTCTATGATTTTGATCAGTTCCAAGATGGGTATTTCAGACATTTCGTCTCCATATATTTTGTGTGGTGTTACCTATCTGACAATCTATCCTCTTAATTTGCCTTTTATGACTCATCCTGTTCTCTTTCAAAATTACTTCCCCCAACATTCCTCTAAGTGACTGTTCTGAAATTTGGCAGGCCAAATGTTCCATTGTCTCCCCCTGTGTGTTCAGCATAATTTTACATAATGAATGTGGGAGATCTCTTAGGAACAAACCTTTGTCTACAGACCATGTTCATATCCACAGATCTATTAAATAAAGACAAATATACCTCTATATATTATTTAATAATATTTCAAATACCTTGACACAAGTGTATAAAGAAAATTTGATAATAGGAGTAAAATAGAAAGTTGCTTAAAATTGCATGCTCTATCTGAATCATTAAATGAAAAAAATCGGGGTTTAGTATCCCTTTAAAGGGACAGTCTAGTCAAAATAAACTTTCATGATTCAGGTAGGGCATACAATTTTAAACAACTTTTTAACTTTTATCATCCAAATTTACTTTGCTCTCTTGGTATTTTTTGTAGAAAGCTAAACCTAGGTAGGCTCAAACTGATTTCTAAACTGTTAAGGACCGCCTCTTATCCCAGTGCACTTTGACAGTTTTTCACAGTTATACACTGGTAGTTCATGTGTGTCATATAGTTAACATTGTGCTCACTCCCGTGGAGTTATTAAAGAGGCAGCACTGATTGATGTAGAAAGTTTGTATCCATATTGTTTACAGTTAATTGGAGTGGATTTATCTGCTATCAATAATAATGTCCATAAACATACATTTAAAAAATAAGGCAGAAAAATGTTATTTTATCTTTTCAAAATTAATGAGACATCAAGTACCACAGTATATAAAACAAACAAAAATAAGTGCACAAAACAGCTTCAGAAGTACCTCACAATGAGTATCATCATTCATTATCAAGGTAGCTCAGACCTAATACTGATTAAATATCAAGCTTCCAATTATATTTATCTCGCTTGACAGAAAACCTTAAAATGTGGGCTTGAGTTTAACATAAACCTTTCCATCACCAGGTGATAAATGTCTTGTAACAGCAAAGCACTAAACACACATTTTTTTTCTGTTATAATTGAAAAATATCTAAGAGATGTTACATAGTTTCAAAATGGCAAACAGTTTGCAATTTGTTTTTAACCTCACACACGTAACTTTTTGCTGTTTGATTAAAAATATACCTATACAACAATTCTCCTTTAACTGCATGTAATAGACACTACTATAAAGAATAATATGCACAGATACTGATCTAGAAATCCAGTATAATTTTTTTTTAAAAAACTTACTTAGAAGCTCCCAGTTTAGCACTGTTGAAAAGGTTAGCTGGAACACCACTGAAAGTGGTTCTATAGCAAAAAAAACCAGACACTCCACCCTCCCTCTTCCTCTGCATATGAAAATACTATTTACACAAACAGGAGCAATCTAGAGTAGGTATACATCAGTATTCTTCCAAAACTTTGGGGCTTGGCTAGAAGTCTGAAAATCAGCATAACGTTATTTATAAATAAGTAAAACTATACTTTAAAAAAAAAAAAAAAAAAAGCTGTATAGGCTATATAAATGGATCATCTACGAAACATTTATGCTAAGAAAAATATAGTGTAAAATGTCCCTTTAAGGGACAAATATATATATATATATATATATATATATATATATATATATATATATATATATATATATATGCATAGTATAGATCAGCATTTAAACACTACATTGCAATAAATAAACAAACTGTCATTTTGTTAGCACAGTCTTTTAAAGACTTCTTAAAGAGACAATAAAGTAAAAATTCAGATAGAGCATGCAATTTATTTATTTTTCCCAATTTACTTCTATAATCAAATTTGCTTTGCTCTCTTGGTATTTTTTGCTGAAGAGTAAAGTTAGATAGGATAATAGAAGCTAAGTGCATGTGTCATTTCATTCTATGGCAGTAGTGTTGGCAACAATGTTTATTGCAATGTTATACATAGTTGCAAACACTGCTGCCAGATGACTAAAGATGTGCGTACTCCTGAGCTCACCTATGATTACCATTTAACAAAGGATACTGTGAGAACTAAACAAATTAATAATAGATGTAAATTGGAAAATTGTTTAACATTTTGTACTCTATCCAAACCATTAAAGTTTAATTTTTATTTTACTGGCCCTTTAATGTATCTCTCCTTCTGAGGCGGTTGGGACAGATATAAATTAGCTACAACAGTTATTGCAAAGTTCTGAAATATTTTTACTAAGCATAAACATTTAAAGTGTTTAATATCCCATTAAGGAAATTGTATTCATTTTTTCCTTTGTTCCATCAAGAATACACTGTTTAAAATGTGTTGCAGATTATTATAAAACGGATGTTCCTGTGCTTATGGATTCTTCTGTGAGATCTGATCCTTTCAGCTAGTAGTGGGCAGTGAAGCATTTCCTCCAAGTTCTTTTAACGTTATGAGGCTTTTACTTAAACTTTTTTTTTCAAAAATATTTGCATATTTGATTGCCAGTCTTTCAAATGCATAGTAAAAATCTGTTGCTTACAATGGCCAATTAACTTCCAAATGTTGGTATGTACTGTATGTCTTGATTCTTGAAGTTTAAGTTCTAACTGTACCATATTATAAAGTTCTTAAACACAAACGGCCAGATTACGAGTTTTGTCACCGCTCACTTACCTACAGCGCTGGTATTACAGGTTTTCCTAAACCCGGCGTTAAAAGGCAAGAAGTGAGCATAGATCAAAATTGAGCTCCATACCGCACTCCAATACCAGCGCTGCTTAAGTCAGCGGTGAGCTGGTCATACGTGCTCGTGCACGATTTCCCCATAGACATCAATGGGGAGAGCCGGTTGAAGAAAAGCCTAACACCTGCAAAAAAGCAGCATAAAGCTCCATAACGCAGCCCCATTGATTCCTATGGGGAAACAAAATTTATGTTTACACCTAACACCCTAACATGAACCCCGAGTCTAAACACCCCTAATCTTACACTTATTAACCCCTAATCTGTAGCCCCCAACATCGCCGACACCTACATTATACTTATTTACCCCTAATCTGCCGCTCTGGACATCGCCGCCACCTACATTATACTTATTTACCCCTAATCTGCCGCTCTGGACATCGCCGCCACCTACATTATACTTATTAATCCCTAATCTGAAGCCCCCAACATTGCCGACACCTACATTATATTTTTTAACCCCTAATCTCCCGCCCCCAATGTCGCCGCAACCTACCTACACTTATTAACCCCTAATCTGCCGCCCCCAACGTCGCTGCCACTATAATAAACATATTAACCCCTAAACCACCAAACTCCTGACTCCCAAACACTAGTTAAATATTATTAACACCTAATCTGCCGTCCCCAAAGTCGCCGCCACTATATTAAATTTATTAACCCCTAAACCTAAGTTTAACACTAACCCTAACACCCCCTAACTTAAATATAATTAAAATAAATCTATCTAAAATTTCCTATCATTAACTAAAAAATTCCTATTTAAAACTAAATACCTATAAAATAAACCCTAAGCTAGCTACAATATAACTAATAGTTATATTGTATCTAGCTTAGGGTTTATTTTTATTTTACAGGCAAGTTTGTATTTATTTTAACTAGCTAGAATAGTTACTAAATAGTTATTAACTATTTACTAACTACCTAGCTAAAATAAATACAAATTTACCTGTAAAATAAAACCTAACCTGAGTTACTCTAACACCTAACATTACAGTAAAATTAAATAAATTACCTAAATTAAATACAATTAACTAAATTAAATACAAATACCTAAATTACAAAAAAGAAACAAACACTAAATTACACAAAATAAAAAACAAATTACAAGATATTTAAACTAATTACACCTAATCTAATAGCCCTATCAAAATAAAAAAGCCCCCCCCAATAAAAAAACCCTAGCTTAAACTAAACTACCAATAGCCCTTAAAGGGGCCATTTGCGGGGCATTGCCCCAAAGAAATCAGCTCTTTTACCTGAAAAAAAAAATACAAACAACGCCCCCAACAGTAAAACCCACCACCCACACAACCAACCCCCAAATAAAACCATAACTAAAAAAATCTAAGCTCCCCATTGCCCTGAAAAGGGCATTTATATGGGCATTGCCCTTAAAAGGGCATTTAGCTCTATTGCGGCCCAAACACTAAACTAAAAATAAAACCCACCCAATAAACCCTTAAAAAAAACTAACACTAACCCCTGAAGATCCACTTACAGTTTTGAAACGCCAACATACATCATCAACAAAGCCGGGAGAAGTCCTCAATGAAGCGGCAAGAAGTCCTCAACGAAGCCGGGAGAAGTCTTCATCCAAGCCGGGAGAAGTGGTCTTCCAGATGGGCAGAAGTCTTCATCCAGACGGCATCTTCTATCTTCATCCATCCGGCGCGATGCGGGACCATCTTCAAGACATTTGGCGTGGAGCATCCTCTTCCAACAAAGTCTTCTTCCCAAATGAATGTTTCTTTAAGTGACGTCATCCAAGATGGCGTCCCTTAGATTCTGATTGGCTGATAGAATTCTTTCAGCCAATCGGAATTAAGGTTGAAAAAATCCTATTGGCTGATGCAATCAGTCAATAGGATCGAACTTCAATCCTATTGGCAGATCCAATCAGCCAATAGGATTGAGCTTGCATTCTATTGGCTGTTCCAATCATGATTGGATCAGCCAATAGGATTTTTTCAACCTTAATTCCGATTGGCTGATAGAATTCTATCAGACAATCAGAATCTAAGGGACACCATCTTGGATGACGTCACTTAAAGTAACCTTCATTTGTCGGGAGTCGTCGTAAGAAGAGGATGCTCCGCGCCGGATTTCTTTAAGGTGGACCCGCTCTGCGCTGGATGGATAAAGATAGAAGATGCCATCTAGATGAAGACTTCTGCCCGTCTGGAGGATCACTTCTCCTGGCTTGTATGAAGACTTCTCCCGGCTTTGTTGAGGACTTCTTGCCACTTTGTTGAGGACTTTCTTCAAAACTGTAAGTGGATCTTCAGGGGGTTAGTGTTAGGTTTTTAAGGGTTTATTGGGTTGGTTTTATTTTTAGGTTAGGGTTTGGGCCACAATAGAGATAAATGCCCTTTTAAGGGCAATGCTCATCAAAATGCCCTTTTCAGGGCAATGGGGAGCTTAGGTTTTTTTAGTTAGGGTTTTATTTGGGGGTTGGTTGTGTGGGTGGTGGGTTTTACTGTTGGGGGGTTGTTGTGTATTTTTATTTCAGGTAAAAGAGCTGATTTCTTTGGGTAATTGTATTTAATTTAGTTAATTGTATTTAATTTAGGTCATTTATTTAATTGTATTGTAATGTTAGGTGTTAGTGAAACTCAGGTTAGGTTTTATTTTATAGGTAAATTTGTATTTATTTTAGCTAGGTAGTTAGTAAATAGTTAATAACTATTTACTAACTATTCTACCTAGTTAAAATAAATACAAACTTGCCTGTAAAATAAAAATGAACCCTAAGCTAGCTACAATGTAACTATTAGTTATATTGTAGCTAGCTTAGGGTTTATTTTATAGGTAAGTATTTAGTTTTAAATAGGAATTATTTAGTTAATGATAGGATTTTTTAGTTAGATTTATTTTAATTATATTTAAGTTAGGGTTAGGGTTAGACTTAGGTTTAGGGGATAATACATTTAATATAGTGGTGGCGACGTTGGGGGTGGCAGATTAGGGGTTAAAAAATGTAGGTAGGTGGCGGTGATGTTAGGGGCGGCAGATTAGGGGTCAGTAATATACAACTAGTGTTTGTGAGGCGGGAGGGCGGCGGTTTAGGGGTTAATATGTTTATTATAGTGGCGGCAATGTCCGGAACGGCAGATTAGGGGTTAATAATTTTATTTTAGTGTTTGCGATGCGGGAGGGCCTCGGTTTAGGGGTTAACAGGTAGTTTATGTGTGTTAGTGTAATTTTTAACACTTTAGTTATGAGTTTTATGCTACAGCTTTGTAGTGTAAAACTCATAACTACTGACTTTAGAATGCATTCCGAATCTTGCGGGATAGGCTGTACCGCTCACTTTTTGGCCTAAAAAAAAAAGCTAGTAATACCAGTGCTATTGAAGTCCAATTGAAAAAAGACTTTACAAAAATTGCGTAAGTTAATTTGCGGTACGGCCAAAAAAGTGTTCGGGACAGCTGTACCTACAAGCAGCGTTATGAGGCTTAATGCTGCTTTTTTACTCATAATGCAAAACTCGTAATGTAGACGATTGTTTTTCTGCCAGTTGTGAACATTTGAGTGAATAAAAATAGTACAAGCTGCAAACGGTTTTTAATTTATATATCTCACTATTGTGGCAGGATATGTTAAAATGACAAATATGTTTCTGGATAGTAATAGTGGCAATTTGCTAAATAAACAATAAAAAAAATTATAGTTTAAAATCATTAACATAAATGTGTCCCTAAGCTACAATCATACTTCCACATTGTCTGAGATTTCTTAAAGGGACACAAAACCCCTCAAAATTATTTTATGAATCATGTGTAGTGGTCCACTATCTCCGCTCCTGTCCATCCGGCTATGGGGTTAGGGGCAGTAATTTGCTGCCGCATTTAACATTGCACAAGCCACTGCTTGTACAATGCCAACCCCTGTTTGTACTCGACCAATTGTGCGAGATCAGGGCCTGTTAACCACTCTAGTAAAAAAAAAGTCCGGGGGAGATTGAGCAATGCCATTTTATAGTTGGCAGAAACAGTGGTCTGAGGACAGCTTTTCTTAACTATAGGCTCATTCATGTGAGCTTCTAGCCGAATGATCTACAAAACTGTATTCGCAGATTCTTAAATGGAACCCATAGCATACAATTTAAAGCAACTTTCCAATTTACTTCTATTATTAGATTTGCTTCATTCTCTTGGTATCCTTTCCTGAAGGAGCAGCAATGCACTACTGGTAGCTAACTTAACACGCCAGATCAGCCAATGATAAAAAAGCATATACATTATGAGTAGACACCAATCAGCAGCTGGTACTCTGTATTTTTTTGCAGCTCATAAGCCTACCTGGTTATGATTTCCAACAAAGCATACAAAGAGAACTGAGCAATTTTGATAATAGACATAATTTGGAAAGTTGTTTAAAACTGCATGCTCTATCTGAATTAGGAAATAATATTTTTGTGGGGTTTCGTGTATATTACTGATCCTAGCTAACTACTCCCCATAAAGCATTTATACCACATTGGTAGCTATGTGACTGGCTAACTTATGCTTTCCTGCTTGGAAGATGCAATGTTTGTAGCTCTAACCTATAGCTCACATTTTTAAATTAGAATTTTCCTTTAATTATTTCAATACATTTTAAATTGTTTCTTAGATGAATCTCACGTAAATCTCTGCTTCTAGGATCAAGCCACAAAGCCACAAATCAAGTAAAAAATAGTGGAGAGATGTTGATGACTGTAGACTGGTTCTTTGATGGTACATATTTCATACTAATTGCATTTTGTTTAGTAAGCCGGTAGTGCTATTTCACAGCGCATACATTATTTCAGTGAGAATGTATAAATGGTGGAATTTCAGAAACTCTTTAAAAGCTATTCAACCCAGCCCACAGATGTTTTGTGACATATTTGTATTAAGATATTATTAATGTGAACCTTATTTACTATTATTGCTATTCTTATTTAGTGATGTCACAAACCTAAAAATTTGGGTTCGCGAACAGCGAACGCGAACTTCCCCAAAAGTTTGAGAACCGTGCGAACCGCCATTGACTTCAATGGGCAGGTGAATTTTTAAACCCACAGGGACTCTTTCTGGCCACAATAGTGATGGAAAAGTTGTTTCAAGGGGACAAACACCTGGACTGTGGCATGCCGGAGGGGGATCCATGGCAAAACTCCCATGGAAAATTACATAGTTGATGCAGAGTCTGGTTTTAAGCCATAAAGGGCATAAATCACCTAACATTCCTAAATTGTGTGACACTGTGCCCTGGCAGGCAGGCACTGAAACGCACACGTGTGAAGGAAACTGACTGCTATTATTTAACACAGTCAAACAAGTATTGTTTTTTTTTAAATCTATACACACACACACACAACTGTTTTTGTCTTGTATTAAATATCTTAGTAAATATTTATAAGCATTCTCTTACATTTTAATCAGTTTTTTTTAAGATCAGTTTAAATGTTTAATTTATTTTTAAATTGATGCCAGGTGCCACCACAATGGAGCTCATACACCACCCTTAAAGGATACAAGGTGCATTAGCTACTATGAGATTTAGCTATAGGGATGCTTTTAAACCTGCATTCAAACACCATACATGAACATAGAATATTTATTGTGTTGGATGATTCATTTTATATAATCACTGACACATACACATATCCACCACTCTCTGGGAAAACACAGTATTTGAATGAGTGTGAGGCATATGTACATATGCTTCATGCCAGGGGGAAACTATTACTGAAACATAACTTAATAAAAGCACTATTGCTAATAGAAGCATATTGGAAATGTAAATGTAAACAATTAAAGTTTTGCATTCTATGTCTTTTTAATGTATCTTCACTCTTATATTTAACATTATTGTTATGTATACAGAAGTATCAGGATATCACAAGCTCAGCAAATAGAAGGCAAGTTTCATGGACTTTATTAAATCTAACCCAGTGAGAAAAGCTTTCTGTTTAAGCATATTGAATTCATTTTGCCCATAAGAAAATTAGATGCATTACAGATGATTCCATAAAGGGAGACAGAAAGAAGCTTTAAACAGCTAAACAGTTAAATGCAATGTTTATACTTTTCAAACCCTTTGCTCAGGACCAGGAGGACAGAATCATGTGTTTCTGTACAATTTTGACTAGATTAGAAATAAAAATAAATGACCTAGTCCTTTAACCCTTTCATTGCTAACCTATGTCTTACTCTTTTGCTGTAGCCATTTTTAATAACTTGCATTCATTGAACTTAAAGGGACACTGAACCCACATTTTTTATTTTGTGATTCATAGAGAGCATGCAATTTTAAGTAACTTTCTAATTTACTCCTATTACTGATTTTTCTTTGTTCTCTTGCTATCTTTATTTGAAAAAGAAGGCATCTAAGCTAGGAAGCCAGCCAATTTTTGGTTCAGTACACTAGACAGCACTTGTTTATTGGTGCGTAAATTTATCCACCAATCAGCAAGAACAACCCAGGTCATTCACCAAAAATGGGCCAGCATCTAAACTTACATTCTTGCTTTTCAAATAAAGATACTAAGAGAATGAAGCAAATTTGATAATAGAAGTAAATTAGAAAGTTGCTTAAAATTGCATGCTCTGTGGGGTGTGTCTAGGTGGCGGCCATGTAAGCCCACAAAATCAGAGTCTCCCGGTAACATCCAGATAATCTGCCGATTATCTTAGGAGAATAATAGCATCTTTTTTTATTACTTCCAGATTTGGTAAAATCACAGCTTGCTCAGCAGATACATATCAAGATTGACTTATCTTCTCCCTGATCTAGACTGTTGAAGACACAACGACATAGGCTGCAGACTATTTCTACATGCTCAAGCCCCCCCCCCCACCCCCGGTTCGCCGGGTTAAGCAGCATTTTATCTGCTGTTTTCACAGCTATATATCACTTAGCTCACACCTAGCTTACAGATTGGGGATCCAATAAACAGACTTAACCCCTTAATGACCGGACCATTTTTCAATTTTCTTACCCTTAATGACAATGGCTATTTTTACATTTCTGCGGTGTTTGTGTTTAGCTGTAATTTCCCTCTTACTCATTTACTGTACCCACACATATTATATACCGCTTTTCTCGCCATTAAATGGACTTTCTAAGGATACCATTATTTTCATCATATCTTATAATTTCCTATAAAAAAAATATAAAATATGAGGAAAAAATGGAAAAAAACACACTTTTTCTAACTTTGACCCCCAAAATCTGTTACACATCTACAATCACCAAAAAACACCTATGCTAAATAGTTTCTAAATTTTGTCCTGAGTTTAGAAATACCCAATGTTTACATGTTCTTTATTTTTTTTGCAAGTTATAGGGCCATAAATACAAGTAGCACTTTGCTATTTCCAAACAACTTTTTTTCAAAATTAGCGCTAGTTACATTGGAACCCTGATATCTGTCAGGAATACCTGAATATCCCTTGACATGTATATATTTTTTTTTAGAAGACAACCCAAAATATTGATCTAGGCCCATTTTGGTATATTTCATGCCACCATTTCACCGCCAAATGTCATCAAATAAAAAAAAAAAGTTCACTTTTTCACAAATTTTGTCACAAACTTTAGGTTTCCCACTGAAATTATTTACAAACAGCTTCTGCAATTAAGGCACAAATGGTTGTAAATGCTTCTTTGGGATCCCCTTTGTTCAGAAATAGCAGACTTATATGGCTTTGGCATTGCTTTTTGGTAATTAAAAGGCCACTAAATGCTGCTGCGCACCACACGTAAATTATGCCCAGCAGTGAAGGGGTTAATTAGGTAGGTTGTAGGGAGCTTGCAGGGTTAATTTTAGCTTTAGGGTAGAGATCAGCCTCCCACCTGACACATCCCACCCCCTGATCCCTCCCAAACAGTTCTCTTCCCTCCCCCACCCCACAATTGTCCCCGCCATCTTAAGTACTGGCAGAAAGTCTGCCAGTACTAAATAAAAGTTTTTCTTTTTTTTAATAAAAAAAAAAAAAATGTTTTAGCTGTGATGGACCCCTGCCTTAGCCCCAACCTCCATGATCCCCCCCCCCCCCCAGCTCTCTAACCCTCTCCCCTACCTAATTGCCGCCATCTTGGGTACTGGCAGCTGTCTGCCAGTACCCAATTTGCCCCAAAAACAAGTGTTTTTTTTTATCTTTTTTGCAATTTTTTAATGTTTTCTGTAGTGTAGCAGCCCCCCACAATACCCCAACCCCCTCCCCCTCCCAGATCCTTATATATTTATTTTTTTTAATTCTTTTTTCCCCCCTCTTCCCTGCTCATTGGTGTCAGTGGCCAGCTAATCGCGCGCACGCCCCCGCACGCTCCCGGTACCCGGCGTGCACATTGCACTTACAGGAACCGGATGCCGGGTAGCGATGGGCCGCCCACCCGCCTCCCTGTTATGCTCCCACCCACCAACGAACCGGCACCATCGCTACCGGTGCAGAGAGGGCCACAGAGTGGCTCTCTCTGCATCGGAGTCTTCTGAAAAGGTATTGCAGGATGCCTCCATATGGAGGCATCACTGCAATACCCTGAGAGATGCTGGAAGCGATTGCGATCGCTTCCAGCACTCTCTTAGACAACTGACGTACCAGGTACGTCTATTGTCATTAACTGGTTGTTAATGAATGACGTACCTGGTACGTCAGTTGTCATTAAGGGGTTAAAGGGACATTAAAGCTAAAAATGTTCTTTCATGGTTTAGAAAGAGCATGCAATTTTAGACAACTTTCTAATTTACTTCTATTATCTAACTTGCTTCATTCTCTTGATATACTTTGCTGAAAAGCATATCTAGATAGGCTCAGTAGCTGCTGATTGGCCGATGCACATAGATGCCTTGTGTGATAGGCTCACCAATGTGCATTTCTATTTATTCAACAAAGGATATCTAAAGAATAAAGCAAATTAAATAATAGAAGTAAATGTGAATGTTGTTTAAAATTGTATTCTCTATCTGAATCATGAAAGAAAATGTTTAGGTTTAATGTACCTTTAAGTGATCTGAGTCAAAATGCCAGAAAACCGGAATGAGTTGGTCCATGGAGCTTAAAATTAAGTAATCAATAGCAGCATTGAATCCAAACATGTGATAATCGCTTTACCAGCCTTCTGTATTATATATCACTTATGCGTGGAGGAGTACATGACTTGACTAACCCTGGAGACTGCAGCACTACCCCACTATCTAATCTACAAGCCAAGGAGGGAGATGGCAACAGTCAACATACTTCCCTTGTGGAGGTGGAGGCAGTTCGACCCCAGAAAAAGCCGCCCGTGCTGGAGACACTACACCTCTATGAACATCCACGAGTTGCTCACTATGTATATCCGAGAGGGAAATAACCATTCATCACAAGTATAATAAGGTGAGGCCAGACCCCGCTGCATGGCGGCCGCATAGAGTGGGGTCAGAGGCTGAGTCTGCTACAGATGGGTCCGCTACTCCTCTACCAAAGTTTACTGCCTATCGAAGGAAGTATCGGAGACTCAAACTGCATTGGACAAGATGGCGTCCCTCGAATTCCGATTGGCTGATAGGATTCTATCAGCCAATCGGAATTAAGGTAGGAATATTCTGATTGGCTGATGGAATCATCCAATCAGAATCAAGTTCAATCCGATTGGCTGATTCGATCAGCCAATCAGATTGAGCTTGCATTCTATTGGCTGTTCCGATCAGCCAATAGAATGCGAGCTCAATCTGATTGGCTGATTGGATCAGCCAATCGGATTGATCTTGATTCTGATTGGCTGATTCCATCAGCCAATCAGAATATTCCTACCTTAATTCCGATTGGCTGATAGAATCCTATCAGCCAATCGGAATTCGAGGGACGCCATCTTGGATGACGTCCCTTAAAGGAACCGTCATTCGGCTAGTAGGCATCGGGAGAAGAGGATGTTCCGCGTCGGAGGTCTGCAAGATGGATCCGGAAGAAAGAAGATTGAAGATGCCGTTGATAGAAGACTTCATCCGGATCATGGACCTCTTCAGCTCCCGCTTGGATGAAGACTTCATCCGGATCATGGACCTCTTCAGCTCCCGCTTGGATGAAGACTTCAGCCGGATCATGGACCTCTTCAGCCCCCCGCTTGGGCTTGGATCAGGACATCGGAGGAGCTCTTCAGGATGGATCGGTGAACCTGGTAGGGTGAAGACAAGGTAGGAAGATCTTCAGGGGCTTAGTGTTAGGTTTATTTAAGGGGGGTTTGGGTTAGATTAGGGGTATGTGGGTGGTGGGTTGTAATGTTGGGGGGGGGGGGGTTTGTATGTTTTTTTTACAGGCAAAAGAGCTGAACTTCTTGGGGCATGCCCAGCAAAGGGCCCTGTTCAGGGCTTGTACGGTAAAAGAGCTTTGAAATGTAGTAATTTAGAATAGGGTAGGGCATTTTGTTATTTTAGGGGTCTTTGTTATTTTATTAGGGGGCTTAGAGTAGGTGTAATTAGTTTAAAATTGTTGTAATATTTTTCTTATGTTTGTAAATATTTTTTTATTTTTTGTAACTTAGTTCTTTTTTATTTTTTGTACTTTAGTTAGTTTATTTCATTGTAGTTATTTGTAGGTATTGTATTTAATTTATTTATTGATAGTGTAGTGGTAGGTTTAATTGTAGATAATTATAGGTATTTTATTTTATTAATTTATTGATAGTGTAGTGTTAGGTTTAATTGTAACTTAGGTTAGGATTTATTTTACAGGTAAATTTGTAAATATTTTAACTATTTTAGCTATTAAATAGTTCTTAACTATTTAATAACTATTGCACCTGGTTAAAATAATTACAAAGTTGCCTGTAAAATAAATATTAATCCTAAAATAGCTACAATGTAATTATAATTTATATTGTAGCTATATTAGGATTTATTTTACAGGTAAGTATTTAGCTTTAAATAGGAATAATTTATTTAATAAGAGTTAATTAATTTCGTTAGATTAAAATTATATTTAATTTAGGGGGGTGGTAGTGTTAGGGTTAGACTTAGCTTTAGGGGTTAATACATTTATTAGAATAGCGGTGAGCTCCGGTCGGCAGATTAGGGGTTAATAATTGAAGTTAGGTGTCGGCGATGTTAGGGAGGGCAGATTAGGGGTTAATACTATTTATTATAGGGTTAGTGAGGCGGATTAGGGGTTAATAACTTTATTATAGTAGCGCTCAGGTCCGCTCGGCAGATTAGGGGTTAATAAGTGTAGGCAGGTGGAGGCGACGTTGTGGGGGGCAGATTAGGGGTTAATAAATATAATATAGGGGTCGGCGGTGTTAGGGGCAGCAGATTAGGGGTACATAGCTATAATGTAGGTGGCGGCGCTTTGCGGTCGGCAGATTAGGGGTTAATTATTGTAGGTAGCTGGCGGCGACGTTGTGGGGGGCAGATTAGGGGTTAATAAATATAATATAGGGGTCGGTGGTGTTAGGGGCAGCAGATTAGGGGTACATAAGTATAACGTAGGTGGCGGTCGGCAGATTAGGGGTTAAAAAAATGTAATCGAGTGGCGGCGATGTGGGGGGGCCTCAGTTTAGGGGTACATAGGTAGTTTATGGGTGTTAGTGTACTTTAGAGCACAGTAGTTAAGAGCTTTATGAACCGGCGTTAGCCCAAAAAGCTCTTAACTACTGACTTTTTTCCTGCGGCTGGAGTTTTGTCGTTAGATTTCTAACGCTCACTTCAGACACGACTCTAAATACCGGAGTTAGGAAGATCCCATTGAAAAGATAGGATACGCAATTGACGTAAGGGGATCTGCGGTATGGAAAAGTCGCGGCTGAAAAGTGAGCGTTAGACCCTATTTTGAGTGACTCCAAATACCGGAGTTAGCCTAAAACCAGCGTTAGGAGCCTCTAACGCTGGTTTTCACGGCTAACGCCAAACTCCAAATCTAGGCCTATGCTTGTTAATATTATTATCTATATTACTCCACAGAGGCTGATGATGCAAAGTTGATCCCCTGCTTAATAAACACACTAGTCTTACTTACTAACATGGCTAGCACTATCCATATCTAACTAGCAGCTAATTATTCTCACAATGGTTGACTACTAATGTTTTACTATTTTTCTTAAGATATTCAATTAGCTAAAATTCTCCCCATAGTTGATGTGTGCCAACAGTAGTCTGTAAGTTACTAAGCCTGATCATTTTCATCTAAGTAAGATCTCTACCCAGATCAATTTTTTTTTAGAGTAATTGTTAAATAACCACCCAACTAACCTTAGAACTATCTCCTTGATATCTACAAGTAAATTATAACACTATGAAACAACTATATAGCTTTTGAGCTTTTTTACAATTTTAAGTCACACAGTTAGAGTTTTCTCTTGCGTTTAGAAATCTGAGTTCATGGGAGGATACATATAAGTAAGGATGTAAGATATGAAAATGCCAGATACTTGAAACTTGTTCTTCCTAGAACTAACAATCAAATGTCTGATTTGTTGGTCCCTCCACCTTCATATGTTTGTCATTACTTATGCTAGGCTTATCATACTTTAATTATTACTGTTGCGTACTACGAGTCATCTATTATATACTCTTTGTTTTATCAAAAACTAGCCTTCCTTTTAAGTTATTTAAGTCCAAAAGTGACCACTCATTCTGCTAGTCCTCCTTGTTTTGGCTATATAAGTTATGTTTGGTGAGCTCCTCCTAGGGTAATTGTATGCCCTAGGAGGAGCTGAACATATTCAATACTATACATTTTGTGCAGTTCAAGTCACCTATTGTATATTTCATTTGTTGTATCAGATACTAGTCCCCTTTCTAATATATTTGGGTCCAAAAGCGACCACTCATTTTGCTAGTCCTCCTATTTTTTTGTTATACAAGTTCTGTTAGGTCCAAGAGTGACCTTATCTGTCTTAGGAGGAGTGGAATATATTCAATATTGTAAAATAGAGGTTCATGTTGGCTACTTTTTGCCACTCTTTGTAGTTATATATATGCTTATTTCAATAGCTATTGTTAAGCTCAAAATTTTGACAGTATTATTATGAGGCAATCAATGTATGCTCTTAATTTCGCACAACCTCAATAAAAAATTATTAAACAAAAAAATTTTTGAAAAAAAAAATTGCATGCTTTATCTGAATCACGAAAGAAAAAATTTGGGTTGTGTTCCTTTAAACCGAATTTTGAGAGATTTGTTTTTAAATACAAGTTACCATACAAATGATATACTAATATAAATCACATAAATTTCCCTTCTTTTTATATATTTAGCGAGTGCAAATAACGCTGAAAATAATGTGTTTCCTCATATGTATTATGTTCTGTGTGTATTTTACTTCCCAACAAAGTTAAAACTTACTTTTTTACCCTTGATATCAGCTGCATTATTTGCCTCTGTACCAATAAACCAATATAGTGAGCTCTGCTTAAATCTTCTGAAAACTGGTAATACATGTGTTTTTTTATTATTATTATTCATCTATTGCAGACCAAACACCATCGTCTTCTTTTTTTTTCCAATTAAAAAGTATAATTTAAATGAAACATAGTAAATAATCATTGCAGCTTTCTGCAACCGTGAACCTTACAGGGATACAGCTGCTCATCCACTGAACAGGTTCATGTAGATTAACCAAAAACACCAAAAACAAAGCCATTGTCTTACTAAGATTAGGCCAACTAACCCTGTCCTCGCCTCTAGCACTAAACCAGAAACCCTAAGGGAGCTTAATGCCCACCACAAACCTGCAAACAGCAAACAAGGGGAAGGATGCAATGGGAAACTTGACAAAAGAGGATCCAAATGAGAAAGAGGCTGAACCCTGACTCCCTGGGCTTAAATCTGGTGAGTACAAACCCGCCACTAACTCACAACATAGTTGCAACACATAAAACACCACTAGGCTCTTCATTTTCACTCCAGGCCCAGGCCCTTAATTTCGTTGCAGGTCAAAGGCTACCTTACACTAACATTCAGTTCATTATACACAGATGCTCTCATTTTCATTAAGCTTTTTTAATAATTACATTGAAGAAAAACAAGTATTTCCCACTTGTAAAAAAACAAATAAACATTTGCTAAAGTAATTTTGTTGCCAATGTTAAACTGTCAATTTAATCCTACTTTTGCCATCAGCCCTGTAAAAAAGGACATACAGTAAGCCACAGTTCCACACCCCAACACAAGTAACACCAGATTAATTAGAATAAAGTGACAGAGCCAGAAGGGTCACCTAGCCATGGACAGTTTGATAATCTGATTGACAGCTTAACTGCTGCAGTAAAGTCTGAAGTTTGCTAAATTTTTTAATTGTTTAAAAAATCCTATTTTGTAAGTATGAAGTTTGTGTCCCTATAAATATCCTCAGGCTTCAATCCCTGGCTTTATCTCCCTACAGGGAGACTTGCATGACTCAAATAACCTTTTCTGTAAAAGAGTACGTCCGGCCACCCTCTAGCATCAAAGCATGACATATGCTTTATTAGATTTATCTTCAATCACTTTTTCCAAGCATCATTTTTATAATAATTTATTTCTATTGCTTTTGGTTGCCGTAGAAAAAAGCAATTCACAGATAATTGAAGAAAGACAAAAGATTTTAACACAACATGATTGGATTTAGCTTTACAGGAGTAATCATGGCAATTATTCCAGCAAGGTGTAGAAATATGCCACACATTAATAAAGCATGCTTGCTCTGGGCATAATGAAAACAGTAATAATACTTTTAATGGTCTTGCACTTAAAAAAAGCAGAGTACATATATGAAAGTAAAGGAACTGTACCATTTGCCATTTGTTTTTCAACTAACAATATTTGCGTTTATGGTGACAAATATAAATACTTTTGAACTATTTAATATTAGTTTAGTGTGTAAACAAACAAAAACAAATTAGATCTTTAGGAAACAAAATTCCTTTCTATTGATAAGAGGCTTTCAATGTGAAAATGTGCGCACTAACATTTACCGTTGGTCAATAGAATATCAGTGGATATTTTACAAATAAAAGCAACATTCATAATTTTGATTAGAACAACTATAGAGTTAATTGGTCAGCTACGATATTTTTTATTATTTGTGAAATGGTTATATACAAAGGGATAAAACTGGATTATTGCATAGGTGTTGCTACTTTATTAAACACAGTGGCTGGTTCAGATCTCTGTTTAATTTTATAAATATGCCCTAAATGCCCCCAAAATACAGTGTAGTGTATTTTATTAAAAAATAAAAAAGTGTGCCATTTTTATGTTTTAATAAAATAACTGCACTAGGCAGTATTTTAATTTTACATAGTGGTCTATGGGAACTGGGTGTTCCTTGTACATATATACAGTGTGTATATATATATATATATATATATATATATATATATATATATGTAGATGCTTATATACATATATATTTACTTGTTAATATGTGTATACACAGATTAACACATACATATATATTTATATAATCATATGCATATATATTTATATTTGCTGCCAATGTTGAACTTTTTACTCCCTTCAATGTGCTTAGGTTCTGATGCCGTCTCTGATCCCATCAGAACAAGCCTATGGAAGCTCGCTCACGTTCGTATTGCGCTTAACTTGTAATACCAGCACACATTAGCGTGAGCTGATATTAGTCGGTGGAGTACTAATATTGCTTGCCTGCAGGCCTGAGGACAGGTTTTAAAACCAGTGAGCTAGATAAAACTTAAGGGCTTCAAAGGGAACTGAACAATAATTGATATTTAATGTCTCCCATTGAACAATATTTGATATTTAATGGCTCCCACTGACTTCAAAAAAAGCTGAATGTGACCCTTGGCTACCATGCAAAATGAAAATCCAAAACCCTTTTGAACAGCTGAAAGTCATAATCATAGCCTTTCAAAAATGATTACCTCAATCTATACATGGTCTAGGTGTCTATATTCCTATATATGTATAGTCAGTTGAAAGAACATGCTGCCCCTCTTTTTTATGTGCGATTACTAATATTTTAATGCTTAGTTTTCATCAAACATTATTTATAACTTTACGTTCCTTTTTAATTTGATTTATAACTATTGGTTTTCATCCTAGTGTATAATATTTTATCCATTTCTGTTTCTGTTGCCACCATTTCTTTAACTATTCCTATTCTTTGTGGTCTGGACTATTTTTTTCAAGTTAATACACATAAAATGAAATCTTCCTAAATCTACTTAGTTGCAACCAAACACAACATTTTATCATTTTTTTTTTTATAAAATTGTCTTTATTATTTTATGCAAAGGAAATAAATTACAATAAACAGCAACAAATCATATCAACATTATCTAAAATATCCAGAAGCATAAGAGAACCTCTCAAAACTATTATCATTAAAGTATATTAAATACTCTTTTCACTTGCCAGACACTATAGAGTATGTACAACAAAAATCATAGCAATATTAATTAAGGTTCCCATTGACAATTAGGAGGTATCATATAAACCTCCAGAACTAATTATAGTGTCCAAGAGGAAACTCCAAAACCTAAAATAGATAGACTTACAACAACTGGTAAAAGCTTAGCAAGTCACCTAGTTATTATAACTCTAAATTTGGGGCATACAATTCTGGGCTTGAGGCAGATGTTGGTAGAAGGAGACTTTATTATTAGAAAGGTTAATGCTAATAGGGTTATTTGTCATCCATATCCCTTACTTAAATATAACAGTTTGGTGTCTTCCAGGGGCTCATGTTAGGCATATTGTGGAGGGTATTGACACATTGCTTGAGAGATCTGGGTCTGATCCTGTAGTCATGGTGCATATTGGCACTAATGAAGGAATCAGCGGGAGATGGAGTTCCATAAAAAATGACTTCAGGGAGCTTAAAGCAACGACCTCCAAGGTAATATTTTCTGAGATATTACCAGTGCCATAATCTAACATAGTAAGACAGAAGGAGCTAAGGTCAGTTAATTCCTCATTAAAAATATGGTATAAAAATGAGGGGTTTGACTTTTTAGAGCACTGGGCTGACTCTTCATTTAGTAAAATACAGTAGGATGAGTTGCACCTGAATTACATGGGTGCAGGAGTGTTGGGGAAGAGGATGGTAGCATGCTTAGAAAATCTTTTAAACTAGGCAATGGCAGGGCCAGAGAAATAAAAGAAGTGGAGGAATTTGCATGTATATTAAACCTGACCTTATATCTACTATAAGGGAAGATATTTCTGGTGATACAGGTGATAATGTAGAGACCCTGAGGGTCGAAATAAAGAGTGGGGAACAAAATTCTATAAAATATTACTATGTACATACTACAAGCCCCCAAACATCAGTGACATGGAGGAAACAACTATTAATGCAAATAGGAAAGGCTGCTAATAATACCAGAGCTGTAATTATGGGCAATTTTAACTACCCCGACATAAACTGGAATTAAACTAGTAATACAGCTAAGGGAGATAGATTTTTAAATGTTGTCAAGGATAACTACATGTCAAAATGAATAGAGGGGAGCCAACTAGGAATAACGCTATATTGGGTTTAGTACTATTAAAGCATACAGATATAATATTAAATATAGAAGTCAAGGAACATTTGGGTAACAACATAACATGGTCACATTTGAAATGACTTTCGATAAGCAGTGTCTTAAAGGTTTAACTAAGACTTTTAATTTTAAGAAAGCAAAAATTCAATGATTTAAGGAAATTGTTAAATAACGTTAATTGATAGAGGTTAAGTGGCTAACATTTAAAACTTTATTAAATAAACATACTGAATGTACCACACATACCACATGGTTATAAAAGTAATATAAATAAATCCAAGCCAATGGGGCTAAATAAAAATGTGTTAAGAGCAATTAGGAAAAAATGTAGGGCAGTTAAATTATTCAAAGAAAATAGTACAAAAAAAGCAATCAAATTAGCCAAATTTGAAAATGAAGTCAAACCCTAAATGTTTTTTTAAGTACATATATGACAAAGAATCTAAGAAGGAAAATATAGGTACATTAAAATTTGTGGAGGGTGGCATGATTAACAGTGACAGTGGGAAGGATAAAGTAATAAACCAGTTCTTTCCTTCAGTATACACAAGAGAGGAACCAGTGGGAGATACTTTGAAACAAACTAGAATATGCAAGCCCATAACACTAACTGGGATATCTCTAGAGGATATCAAGAAAAAACTGAATAATATTAAGGTAAATAAAACTTCTGGTTCAGATGGAATACACCCAAGGGTTTAACCGGAATTTAGCACTGTTATGGCCGAACCTCTACTCCTAATTTTTCATGACTAGTTATCCTTAGACATAGTACCCCAGGACTGGCGTTAAAAAAGGAGACAGGGCTGATCCAGGAAGCTAAAACCAGTTAGTCTAAGATCTGTAGTGGGGGTTATAAAGGATTATATTGATGAGTATATTCAAGTAAACAAGATTATGTTTATGATCGGTATGATTGCTGTCCGCCACCTCAAAGGTGGTGGAGGAGTTAGGGAGCAGCGTTCTTATGACTGCTGCTTCTTAACTTAAGTTGCCGGTGCGTCTGAAGGCTCTCGGGGAAACTGCTGCATTTGCAGCATAATAAATTGGCCCCTATTAGTTCAAATCAGCATGGTTTTATGGGAAATAGATTATGTCAAACTAATTTAATTAGATTCTATGAGGAAGGAAGTAAAAATATAGATAAAGGGGAACCAGTTGATGTGATATACTTAGATTTTGCAAAGGTGCTTCATACAGTGCCACATGAGAGATTAATGTACAAAATTAAGTGACTGAGAATAGCTGAAAATGTTAACGCATTGATAAAAAACTGGATATAAGACACAGATCAACAAGTAGAAGTAAACGGATCTTATTTAGATTAGACAAAGGTAATCAGTGGAGTTCCTCAGGGATCAGTACTGGGCCTTGTCCGTTTAAATATTTTTTAAAATGACTTGGAGCAAGGATTAAATAGCAATATCTCTATTTATGCAGATGATACAAAGTTATGTAAGGTAATTAGGTCAGTGCAGGATGAAATTGTTTTACAGGAGGATCCATAAAAATTAGAAGAATGGGCAGGTAAGAGCAAAATGTGATTTAATACTGGAAAATGTAAGGTTCTACATTTTGGAAGCCAAAATAACCTATTATTTAAAAGGGACAAGACTTAAAAAAAACAGGAGGAATGGGATTTAGGAGTAGTAATAGATAATAAGCTAAATATTGGTGCACAATGCAGGGCAGTTGCTTCTAAAGCTAATAAGATACTAGCATGTATTAAAAGAGGCATTGATGCAATGGAGGGAAGCATAATTCTGTTGCTATATGAATCCCTGGTAAGAACTCACCGGGAGTATGGAGTGCAATACTGGGGACCAATCTTGAAAAAATACATTGCAGACCAATCTTGAAAAAATACATTGCAGACAAGAGCCACAAAACTATTAAGGGAAATAGAGAATTTAAGCTATGAGGAGGGGCTAGCCAAACTGGGGTCTGTTTTCTCTATAAAAAAAGGCACTTGAGAGCTGATATGGTTACTTTAAATAAATATATTCAAGGCCCATATAAAGAGATGGGGGAAGCTCTGTTTATTACAAGAACATTTATTGTAACAAAGGTCACAATTTAAGGCTGAAGGAAAAGAGATTTAATCTCCAGCAACGTAAAATATTTTTACTCAAATTGTGGAACTCAATTACCTAAGGAGGTAATAAGTGCCAATACCTAAGTTTCATTTAAAAATAGTTTAGATACATTTCTAGCTATAAACAAAATTCAGGGATATGATTGCTTGTGTTAAATGGGTCATCCTTTCCCCTAGGATTAATTTGAGCTAAACTGGAGCTTTTATTGTAAGTATATTAAGATTTCTATTGAACTCTATGGACTTCTGTCTTTTTGCAACCTCATCTACTACGTTACTATGTAAATTTTTGATTACATCAAAATAAGTTGGAGAATTAAGAATAAAGAACTATGGGCTATATTACAAGTGGTGCGCTAACTGTTGCATGCAAGTGATATTGGCTTTTTGCACGTTAGAAATAGCATGCGTATTAAAAATTGAAAGTATACAGGTTTACAAGATCGGGTTAGCATGACTATAACCCTTGCATAAAGGGTAATGCGTTAAAAAAGGTTATACCAAACACAACATAAATACATTTTTAAAATACAGTTACACTCATATAAACACTATCCTCTAAAAAGTTTTCATATAAATATAAATAGTTATAAAATCTATATTTTTTACAGTATCTTTAATAATTTGTGTAGTTCCTCATGTGCGCTAAGCTGTCACCATGTTAGACCTAAATCATGAATCCTGATGCGCTTTACACATATTTTACATTCCTATGTTCTTCACATACATTTTTTTAATTTTTAATATATATATATATATATAAATATATATATAAATATCAACAACAGAACCTTTTCTTGGGACGAATATGTTTTAAATACCCATTGACAAAGATACCAATAGGTATCGAAACGTTTGGGGGACTTCTTTGAATGATGTTGTAAATCGAATTAAAAGTTTTTGCAAAGACCGGAGAGTGAAGCGCCTTTTCTTCCTTTTGGGGTTGATTGATATCACTATAAATATATATAAATATATATATATGCGTGTGTGTGTAATAATGTTAATATAAAATATATATCTATACCTATATATCTATAGGAATAAATATATAGTTATAATATAAGTGTATATATACAGTATATATATATATATATATATATATATATATATATATATATATATATATATATATATATATATATATATATATATATATATATTTATATTTATATATATACACACACACCGTATTTGCTTGATTATAAGACAAGGTTTTTTTCTGAACAAAAACTCTGAAAAAACTACCTTGTCTTATAATCAAGGTTGTCTTACTTTCCAACTCTATTAAACCTCAGATCAGCTGCACTGAGAGCCGTGTAGAGCACACGTGAGCCCCACAGGGTCACAAGAGCTACGTGGGGTTCATGTGAGCGGGGTCAATTCAGACAATATCAACACCACTGGAAGAAATGCAACCCAAGTTTCTTCAGACTGTAGAAGGGTCAACTTGTCATCCTGATGAAGCTTCTAGATACTAAGCCAGGTCCTTGCTGAACTTCTTCTGGTCTCTCGAAGAAGAAACTCTGAGAAACTTCTTATCAGATATTGAAAGTTTCCCAGTCCTTTTTTTTTTATCCTTGACGTCTACTGATTCTTCAGATTTCTTTATAACAGCTTGAATACCACATCTTGAGTATCCAGGTTGTTTGCTGATTTCCCTTTGATGTGTATCGAATTCTGTGATCTTTGGTATTTTTAATGGAATGGTGTGATTAAAAGTTGGCCTTATTAGTAAGCTTCCAATAAATTAAACTCATACTACATGTACATGTAATGCACAAGCATGTCTTGCACAAACCTTTTTCAAAGACTGATTGACTTAAGATTAAATAAATAGATAGAAACCTCATACTGTGCCCAGGCAATAACAAACAAAGCTGAAATCAGTATTATAGTAGAACTGGTTAAAAAAAATACAATAATAATGATGTCCTTTTTAAAATGATTCAGGAATATGAAGAAATTAAAAATGCCCAAAAATAACTTAAATGGAGGCAAATTGGGTGTCAGGAATTCTAAGGAATATTTAGATAATTATTACTTTGTTAATTAAAGGGACATGAAAACCAGGCTTTTTTTTTCCCTTTTATTTCTATATCTAATGTTTTTTGTTCTCTTGGTATCCATTGTTGAAAATATACTTAGGTAGACTCAGCAGCTGTTGATTGGTGGCTACACATACTGTATATGCCTTATGCTATTGGCTCATCCAATCCATTCAGCTAGCTCTCAGTAGTGAATTGCTGCTTCTTAAAAAAAGAATACAAGGAGAATGAAGCAAATTATATATTATTAGTAAATTTGAAAGTTGTTTAAAATGATATTCTCAATCTGAATCATGAAAGAAAAATTTTGGGTTTGATGTCCCTTTAATATTTGATATATTGTTTTACAATATTTTATCTGAATCCCTTATTTTCACCAATAAATGTCACAGGCTTTAATAAAAAAAAAGAAAAACAAATAGCATTATCCTATTTGATTAGCAGAGCTTTTTCATCATCAAAAAAATAAAAAATAAATAGTAGAATTAACCTGATTACTAGAGCTTTTAAAATGTGGTATTTTTAGTTTTCCTTTTTTTGATTTTACCAATTATCATATATGGACATAAATAAATATATGTAAATAGTAACAAATGCTATTTTACTATGTAAATAGTAACAAATATCTAAAATGTATAGATTTTACAGATTGTATTACCTATAAAGGGAATCAATATGTTATTACTAATAAAAAAACATAAAAAAAAAACATTTAAATTAATCACAAAGCTGTGATTTGCAAGTTAAGTAATTATCCTCTTGAGAGAATAATATCACATTTATAACCTGCTGAAACCAAAATAACCCATTTTTGAGTCACTACTATCTAAAAATCAGAATGACAAAATGGTCTAGTATACATTTGATTAAAAGTTATACTAAAAATTAAAATGTTTAGTTATTTCTACCTTTTTTTTTTTTACGCCAATCGAATCATTGAAACTGGTCACTTCAGTCTGGTACATCTGAAAAAAAAAATACAAACAGTTATAAGAAGGAAGTTAAAAAATCTTTTGAAAATGTTATTTTATATCACAACAGAATCACATGTATTTTTTTTAAATTAAACTGTGGGGGAAAAACAAACAAACAAACAATGATAGAGATTTTCCATCCTTTTTGTCTATAATTTCCCCTAAAGTTCATTACCTTTATTCAGGTTTATATATGTATTTAAATTTATTTGATATATATATGAATTTATTTTTATCCAGTCAAAGTTTGATTTTGCATTTTTGTACTACAAATGTGTTAAAAATATTTTGTTCTTGAATTTGGTTAGTTATATTGTATTTATTTAAAAAAAATATGATAGCTTGTATCCAGAGCTTTGATCTTTCCATTTCTGTGTCACACATATTTAGATGGATTTCTGACAGTATGATGCACAGTGGGGGTATTTGTACAATAGGATTAAATAAGAACTGCAGCAAAAAAGGAAAGGCTACCCTTATTAAAGTATATGACCCTCTTCATATACCAAAAAGAACAAGAATACACTTAAATGATAAATAAGAAAGCACTGAAACAGCTATTCCAGGATCTCTGATAAATAAAATAAATTAAATTTTAAAGGATGTGGAAATGGCAAAAATGTTTTTGTGTATCAAAAGTTAAATTGTGAATGAAATTCAACTATAAAACTGTGTGAATGAAATTCAACTAAAAAACTCTGTTTAAAAAATGTATTTTGTATGTTTAAAAAGTATTCATAAACACATAGATAAAATCATGAATTGAGACATACAAGTACATAAATAAAAGTTAATAAACAATTTAGGATGTGGCCACTCCAAAAATGAGTGCTCAAAGGTAATTAATTAAAACACATATGGTTTAGACAACAGATGACTCATATTATTTATACAAGGTATAACTAATAGAAATGATATAGTCCGATATGACGGTTAAGCATATACAAGGTAAAGCTGATATGGTCCGGTAGGTAGTTAAGAATATAGTCTCTGATTGTGTAGAGGAGGAGGAAATACAAAACTCTCATTATTACAAACAACCAAGGATACACCTGTAATAATAGAAGAAGTGACACATAAGAAACAAACCAATAATGGTATTTACAATCTGAGCAATGTGCCTCTCACTGACTCCCAAACAAAAATCCTAAGTAAAGGCTTCTCTTGGCAAACAACCTGGGTTGTTCTTGCTGATTGGTGGATAAATTCACCCACCAATAAACAAGTGCTGTCCAGGGTCTGAACCAAAAAATGGCTGGCTCCTTAGCTTAAATGCCTTCTTTTTCAAATAAAGGTAGCAAGAGAATGAAGAAAAAATGAAAATAGGATTAACCCCTTAATGACCACAGCACTTTTCCATTTTCTGTCCGTTTGGGACCAAGGCTATTTTTACATTTTTGAGGTGTTTGTGTTTAGCTGTAATTTTCCTCTTACTCATTTACTGTACCCACACATATTATATACCGTTTTTCTCGCCATTAAATGGACTTTCTAAAGATACCATTATTTTCATCATATCTTATAATTTACTTTAAAAAAAATTATAAAATATGAGGAAAAAATGGAAAAAAACACACTTTTTCTAACTTTGACCCCCAAAATCTGTTACACATCTACAACCACAAAAAAACACCCATGCTAAATAGTTTCTAAATTTTGTCCTGAATTTAGAAATACCCAATGTTAACATGTTCTTTGCTTTTTTTGTAAACTATAGGGCCATAAATACAAGTAGCACTTTGCTATTTCCAAACCATTTCTTTTCAAAATTAGCGCTAGTTACATTAGAACACTGATATCTTTCAGGAATCTTTGAATATCCATTGACATGTATATATTTTTTTTTAGTAGACAACCCAAAGTATTGATCTAGGCCCATTTTGGTATATTTCATGCCACCATTTCACCGCCAAATGCAATCAAATACAAAAAATCGTTCACTTTTCACAAATTTTTTCACAAACTTTTGGTTTCTAACTTAAATTATTTACAAACAGCTTGTGCAATTATGGCATAAATTGTTGTAAATTCTTATCTGGGATCCCCTTTGTTCAGAAATAGCAGACATATATGACTTTGGCGTTGCTTTTTGGTAATTAGAAGGCCGCTAAATGCCACTGCGCACCACACGTGTATTATGCCCAGCAGTGAAGGGGTTAATTAGGGAGCATGTAGGGAGCTTTTTGGGATAGTTTTAGCTTTAGTGTAGTGTAGTAGACAACCCCAAGTATTGATCTAGGCCAATTTTAGTATATTTTATGCCACCATTTCACCGCCAAATGCGATCAAATAAAAAAAAAAGTTAAATTTTTCTCAATTTTAGGTTTCTCACTGAAATTATTTACAAACAGCTTGTGCAATTATGGCACAAATGGTTGTAAATGCTTCTCTGGGATCCCCTTTGTTCAGAAATAGCAGACATATATGGCTTTGGCATTGCTTTTTGGTAATTAGAAGGCCTCTAAATGCCGCTGCGCATCACACGTGTATTATGGCTAGCAGTGAAGGGGTTAATTATGTAGCTTGTAGGGAGCTTGCAGGGTTAATTTTATCTTTAGTGTAGAGCTCAGACTCCCACCTGAAACATCAGACCCCCTGATCCCTCCCAAACAGCTCTCTTCCCTCCCCCACCCCACAATTGTCCCCGCCATCTTAAGTACTGGCAGAAACTCTGCCAGTACTAAAATAAAAGGTATTTGGCCATTTAAAAAAAAAAAAAAAAAAGCATATTTACATATGCTGATGTGTATGATCCCCCCTTAGACCCCAACCTCACTGATCCCCCACCTAACAGCTCTCTCACCCTTCCCCTCTGCCTTAATGGGCGCCATCTTGGGTACTGGCAGCTGTCTGCCAGTACCCAGTTTTGCAAAAAAAGTGCCATTTTATTAAAAAAAAAGCAATTTTCTGTAGTGTAGCTTTCCCCCCCACCAAGACCAACCCCCCACCCCTTCCAGATCCCTGAGATTATATTTTTTCAATTTTAAACTTAATTTTTTTTTAATACTTTTTACTAAGTTTTTCTGTAGTGTAGCGGTTCCCACCCGCTCCCGCCCCGTGCACGCGCCCGCCCTCCAACCCCCGTGCACGCGCACGCTCCCGTGCGCGCCCCCGTGGGTCCTGCCCCCGATCCCGCCCCCCTCCACTCCATACACAACATCGATGGCCGCCCACCCGCCTCCCACGTAAGCTCCCACCCACCAACGATACCGGCCATCGATGTCCGGTGCAGAGAGGGCCACAGAGTGGCTCTCTCTGCATCGGATGGCCAAGGGGGGTTATTGCAGGATGCCTCCATATCGAGGCATCACTGCAATAACCGGAAAGCAGCTGGAAGCGAGCAGGATCGCTTCCAGCTGCTTTCCAGACCAAGGACGTACGCCACACGTCCTCGGTCATTAAGTGTATTTTTTTAGAGGACGTGTGGCGTACGTCCTTGGTCGTTAAGGGGTTAAATTAGCAATTGCTGAATCATAAAATAAAACATTATGGTTCAGTGTCCCTTTAATGATGCCCCTGACCAAAAATCATACATAAGTCATAAATGGAGATACAACACTAACCCTATAATACAACAACAGAGTGGGGCCATATCATCTAAAAACATTATAGTAAACACTGTCCCAAACAAAAAATACCAAAAATCAAACAAATCTTTTGAAGGGAGAGGTAATTATGAACACGAACAAAGGGGATATAGAAATGACAATTGGAGGTCTAACACATACTCAACAAAAGAACTAAATCACTTTAATAATAACAAAAAAACAGACACAGACCTGAGACCCATGTGGCAAACGATAGAATACAAAAAACAGTAGACCACAAACTAATGATTCTAGACCCCTATTTGGACATTCTTATAACCATAGACATTTTCAGGGGAGAAAGTACAATAAATATAACAATAAAAATACAAACAACTAGCATCAAAGCACAGGAGGGTACTATAATAGATACTCTACATTAGTAAACACTGATGGAAACAGATATACAATGATTGATTACAATAGACAACTTCCTTCCACTTCAACAATAACCCATTCAGAGTTTAGGGCCTCTGAAAACATTCAGAATGAGAGTTCTTTTTTAGGGCAAGGACTCCCACAACGGGAAATAAATTTGAAAAGAAAAAAAAAGACTCTCAGAAGAAAAGGGTGTAGAGAAGGAGGAAATACAAAACTCTCATTATTACCAACAACCAAGGATACACCTGTAGTAATAGAAAAAAGGGACACATAAGAAACAAACCAATAATTGTATTTACCATCTGAGCAATGTGTTTCTCACTGACTCCCAAACAAAAATTCTAAGTAAAGGCTTATCATTTGCACCCACAAGTAAAATTAATAAATGTAATACATATATTGACGCTCACAAAATCATGCAAAACCTTACCCTTAAAAAACACATTCTGAAATATCTACTTGAAAAGGTCCTACAACAGAACCAGACATATCCAGATGATAAAGGCTACATACACTCAGGCCTTAGAAACAAATCCACTTTTTACCCAAAAAATTATAGAGGGCCTTGTTTAGAAGCTTTCGAAAAACTAGTGATGAAAGATATAACAGAATTAAATGACAAATTACTAAATAAAAATATATCATAATCTATCCTTGAAACAAAACACCTTGATTAAAAAACTAGAGAAGAATAAAGATTTCACGATCAAACCAGCCGATAAAAGAGGAGGTATCGTGAAATGAACACAACTGATTATGAATTAATGATAAATGACCTTCTAACTAATGAGAACACCTATCAGAAAATGAATTGTAACCCTACAAACACATTCCAAGTATTCCTAAGTCTATACATAGAAGAAGCTAAAGATAAAGGAATAATAAATGACAAGGAATTTAAATTCCTATTCCCCTTATTTTCAAAAATATCAGTAATATATTCATTACCTAAAATCCATTAAAATCTGACAAAAACACCAGGGAGGCTGATAATTTTAGGTATTAATTAATTGACAGACAACCATTCCCTATACATAGACAAATGGGTTAGCAATGCAGGCTTAGATAATAGTATTGTAAGATCATCTGTTCACATCTCTTAAGTGAACAATTATAAGTGAGGCACACAGAATTATACAAGACTGATACTCAATACTCACCACACTGCTGTTTACTAAATAACAAACTGCCTATTGACATCTGCTAAGGAATGAGTTAACCTATTCTCTCTTCTGCTTGCAGGTATGTGAATTGGGTCCCTGCATTTAAATCCTGCCTTTTTCCCTGTTTTGTATCATCTGCATTTCAAGCCTCTCTTTTGTTATGTGAATTAGGTCCCTGTATTCAAATCCTGCCTTTTTCCCTGTTTTTTTGTCATCTGTAATGCAAGCCTCTCTTTTTGCATTTGTCTGAATAATTAATTATGTATTTACCCTGATATCTTGCCTTTATCTATGTGATGTTCAAACCTTGCAAATACTTGTTTTAATTCCTACATTTATAATTTCACTACTGGTTTAACCACAGCCTCCCCCAAATTCTATTGTCTGTTATTTTTAACTTATCTGACAATGACTCAAATTTCCCCAATTGGCCTTTTACTGTCTTTGATCAGGTCATTACCTAATTTATTGCATTTAGCTGAATGCTGTGGCCTATAAATTTAACACTGCTAAGGGGAAGCAATGCAGGGTTAGCAATGCAGGCTAAGATAGCAGTATTGTAAGATCATCTGCTCACATTTCTTAAGTGAACATTTATAAGTGAGGCACAAAGAATTATATAAGAATTGAACACGGATTGGACAAGGGATAATGCAAGTGCTGTTTTTATACTGAGTTGTATACACTATTTGACAATTTTGTAAAAATGCTAAATATCTTCATATTCCTTTTTACCACCTTTTGTCTGTTTAACAAACTACTTTACTCACTTACTCCTTACCCCTCACCCCCTGCACTGCTCATTAGCCCATCTCCCTTAACCTCACCTTACTTTTGTATTAATGAACTTCACACATTCCTAAAGACTCTCTCTCCCCCTTGCAATTCATCACAGAAACAACATCTCACAACTGCAAATCCGCATCTCATATCATGTCACTCTCCCTCTTGCTCATACTGGCTGCTGGTGATATCTCCCCCAATCCTGGTCCCCCACAACTTCCTTGCCCTGCACACCCATGTGTGCCCTTCAATAGACTTCAAAAAAAAACTCTGGTAACCTTAATCTTATTCCTCTTGCATCTAGAGCCACCACCCCTTCACTTGTGCACTATGAAACTCTCGCTCTGTTTGCAACAAACTCACTTCTATCCATGACCTCTTTATCTCCCACTCTCTCAATCTTCTGGCTCTCACAGAAACCTGGCTCTCTCCTTCAGACACTGCTTCCTCTGCTGCACTGTCACATAGGGGTCTCCACTTCAGCCACACTCTTAAGTCTGACAATAGACAAGGAGGTGGTGTAGGTATTTCACTTTCCTCTAGTTGCACCTTTCAACAAAAACAGCCCTTCTCTTCCCTTAAATTTTCTTCATTCGAAACACACATGATTTGCTTATTCTCTCCCCTCTCTATACGCGTTGCAGTCATAAATTGCCCCCCCTGGCTCCGCAACTCTATTTCTAGATCACTTTGCCACCTGGCTACCTTACTTCCTTTCCTCGGAAACCACTGCCCTCATTCTCAGTGACTTCAACCTCCCTGTTAATAATCCCACTCTCTCCTCTGCAAAACAACTTCTGCAACTCACTTCCTCTTTCGGCCTGTCACAATGGACTGACTCTTCCACTCACAAAGATGGTCACTCCCTTGATCTGATTTGCAGTTATCGATGCACTATCTCAAACTTCACAAACTCACCTTTTTCCTCTTTCTGACCACCACCTCCTCACTTGTACCATCACTTCCCTCCCTACAACTCTCCCTCCTTCTACCCCTCACACTAAACTTCACAGAAGAATCAAGTTATTAGATCAGCAACAGCTCACTAGCTCTCTCGAACCTCTTCTCTCTTCCATTCCTTCCTTTTCCTGTCCTGAAAAATCCATCTGTGACTATAACTCCACCCTTACATCGGTACTTGATAACCTGGCCCCACCTACCATAACTCGGAAAACATACACTCATCCTCAGCCCTGGCATACTCCTCTGACACGGTACCTATGCAGATGTTCCCATACTGCTGAGTGACACTGGAGGAAATCTCAGAGTTCTGCTGACTTTCTTCACTATAAGTTCATCTTGAACAATTACTATACTGCCCTTAATCTATATAAGCAACATTACTTCTCTACTCTTATCTCTACTCTTTCTTCCAACCCAAAACGTCTGTTCTCCACATTCAATTCTCTTCTCCACCTCCCACCTCCCACCACAGATTTTGCCAGCTACTTCCACAACAAAATCGACTCCAACAGAAATTAAATCAGCTCTCAACATACTACCGGTCTCCCTCCCCCTCAAAAGCTCACAATCATCCAAAACCCACATAGCCATAAATTTAGCTCTTTTGCCTCTGTTACAGAGGATGAAGTTTCTGCCCTTATACTATCCTCTCACCTCACTACCTGTCCCCTCGACCCCATCCCCTCACAACTACTCCCCTCCCTCTCTTCTACCCTTACCCCTATACTCACACACATCTTCAACCTTTCCCTCATCACTGGTATAGTTCCCACATCTTTTAAGTATGCATTAGTCACACCTATTCTCAAAAAACTTTCTCTCGATCCAACCTCCCCATCCAACTACCGCTCTATTTCCCTACTACCACTTGCCTCAAAGCTTCTTGATAAGCTAGTATATGCACGTCTATCCCATTTCCTTGACCCACTACAATCTGGTTTTTGCCCCTTTCACTCAACAGAGACAGCAATTGTTAAGGTTACCAATGACCTACTTACAGCAAAATCAAAAGACAATTTCTCTCTACTTATCCTCCTTGATCTGTCTGCAGTCTTTGATACTGTCGACCACCCTCTTTTGCTCCATACCCTCCAATCCTTCGGCATCTGTGACACAGCTCTCTCTTGGTTCTCTTCCTATCTGTCTAACCATACCTTTTTGTGTAGCCTTCTCTGGGGCATCCTCTGCTCCATGACCTCTTTCTGTTGGGGTACCGCAAGGCTCTTTCCTCATTCCCCTTCACTAGGTTTCTTAATAAAGTCCCACAGGTTTCATTATTATTTGTATGTCGATGATACCCAAATCTACCTCTCTGCACCTGTGATATACCTTTAAGGTATATCCCGCCTACCTTCCTCCACCCTATATCAGGCACACCTGAACAATCATTCCTTGCCTGAAAATTGTTTTCTCTTTGGAGCATCTCTGATCGTATTCCTCATGTTGTGACTCTAAACTTGAATATTACTAACTTGCTTCATTGATATTTCTTTCTCTCAGAACATCAGTTGTAAGTGAGGATATTATCTTATCATTTAACTTTCAAAAGTATTTCGTTTATTCTCCAAATCTACCGGAATCCATTTAAACTTCTATCCGGATCAAGGAGCCACCGGATCTACTTGCAGCGTTCCGGAAGCCGCACTCACACCAACGCTGTATACCGGTCACAGAGGTAAACTGTTCTCTTCAAAACTAAGGTAATATTTAATCCACGTTAAAAGCATCAACTACTTACCTTGTCTCTCTCTGGAAATCATCCGCATTACCTCACAAATATCCTCTGCTGAATATTCTACCGGTTATCACTAAAGTCTGTCTGTGTTGTATATATTTTATGTATGAATGTGTGAGTGCGTGAAGACGTTCCTAAGAATTGTTACAATAAGGATACAACTACTGATGTTATAATAAGTATACCTAAGGACATATTATTTCTATCAGACCACTGAACTGTTTTGCTTTAAGTTCCATACCAATATTGCAACAATTGTTTCTACTCATATATTCCTTGCTTCTGCTTGGCATCTACGAAGTTTTTCTTTCAGTAAAAGTCTCACCAGTGATTTAACAGGTAGTTCAAACCATACTGCCTGTTTTATTCATTTAAAGAGCAACAAACCCTTATTTTAAAAACACTGCATAAGATCCTGCATAAAACAGGACATCACATAATTTTCAGGCCACAGTGTTCTAAGGGTTTGTTACTGGTAAACAAAACTTTGTTATTATGGATGCAAATGAAATTAAAAATGAGTTCTCTAACATACAATGAAAACTAGATTATCTTGCACAATGTTTAACAGAAGTTCAAACAGATAATATCGCATTAAAAGCTATTGTTAAAGAATACATGTCTCCCAAAAGTACTGATGTACCTGAACCACATATTCAATACCCCCAACCTTTCACTGGTAAAAGACAGGAATTCAGAGATTTCAAGACTGCTTGTAATCTTCTTTTTTCCATGAGACCCCGCACGTATTATTCAGACCGTATCAGGGTTTGCACCACTATTTCATTTCTACAGGGAGAGCCCAGAACCTGGGCTAACAGGTTTTATGAAAATAATGACCCAATTTTGGATTCATTACAAAACTTCTTTCAGGCTATGTCTAATCTATATGAAGATACAGATACGCAAATAACTGCAGAATCTAAACTACGCGCACTCAAGCAGGGTAAGCGCACAGTGGAGGAGTACACAACTGAATTTCAAATGTGGGCAACAGACTCACTATGGAACCAAGTTAGCCTTAAGAATCAGTTTAGGCTGGGGTTATCTGAAAACCTTAAGGATGAACTATCTCGCCAGGAAATACCCGATACTCTTCCAGCACTTATTAAATTAAGCACATCCATAGATAGAAGACTCAGGGAACGGCGAGCAGAGAGATCCACTTCAGACGCAATACCCAGACGTCAGTTCACCTATCCTACAACATCTGAGAAAACACAAGGTACTGTAACCCCTATGGAAATAGGCGCCATCAAGGGGCCACTAAGTAATGAGGAAAAAATGAGAAGAAGGTTAGAAAGGGTAAGAAAACCAGTTATAAAAACATTTACCATATCTCAGATACAATGCAATTGACTTTACCTCTCTCTTTGCAGTGGGATCAGGAAAATATACACTCCAAGGCATTGATTGACTCAGGTGCATCTGGGAACTACATTGATTCTGTATATATTGTAAATAATAAAATTCCTCTGGTGTGCAAGCAGAACCCTGTGTTTGTTAAATCAATAGATGGAACTTTAATAAATAAGGGACCCATTACACACCAGACAATACCTTTGCTTACAATGATAAACAATGGGCACACTGAATATATAACATTTGATGTGATCCCCATATCACTACATACTGTCATTTTAGGATATAGTTGGTTACAGCAACATAATCCCAAAATAGATTGGGAACATGCAAAACTTACACTAGACTCAACATATTGTTTAAACACCTGTTACCCTCATAGTATTTTAGCATCATCTGAGACAGGGATACCAGGAATATATCAGGATTTGGCAGAAGTCTTCAATTTGAAAGAAGCAGATAATTTACCACCTCACAGAAGCTTTGATTGCCCCATAGATATAATTCCAGGGTCCCCAATACCACACGGGAAGATCTATCCCTTATCTCAGGATGAGTTAACTTATTTAAGGTCATATTTAGATGATAACTTAAGGAAGGGGTTTATATCCCACTCTACATCTCCAGCTGCAGCAGGCATGTTTTTGGTAAAAAACAAAGATGGCACTCTAAGGCCTATAATTGATTACAGGGCCTTAAACTCCATAACCATAAAGAACAGCTATCCATTACCTCTAATACCAGAGATAATAGAACGGTTAAAAGGAGCACAAATATTTACTAAACTGGATTTAAAAGGGGCTTATAATCTTATCAGAATGAAGAAAGGTGACGAATGGAAGACAGCATTTCGGACCCGATATGGGTTATATCAATATAACGTCATGCCTTTTGGATTGAGCAATGCCCCAGCTACTTTCCAGCACTTTATTAATGAAATCTTCCGAGACCTAATGGATATCTGTGTTATAGTATATCTAGATGATATTCTAATTTATTCCAAGACAGAACAAGAACACGAAAGACATGTACGTTGAGTCTTAATGCGCTTAAAGGAACACAAGTTATATGCCAAACAAGAAAAGTGTTTATTTCATGTGAACAGGATTAAATTCCTTGGATACATAATAACTCCTAACAGGATCCAAATGGACCCAGATAAAGTTTCATCAGTACTAGAATGGCCTACACCAAAATCGGTTCGTGCCTTACAACGTTTTATTGGCTTTGCCAATTACTATCGAAAGTTTATCAAAAACTTTTCTGATATAGTAAAGCCCTTAACTCAGTTGACTAGTAAGAAACAAAGATATAAATGGACTGAACAGGCTCAATTAGCCTTTGACTACTTAAAGGGACAATTCTCCAAAGCCCCCATCTTACATATGCCAGATCCTAAGTTACAATATGTGTTAGAGGTAGACGCCTCAAGTACAGGTATAGGGGCAGTTCTATCTCAACAAACAGAAAACAAATCAGAACTATTTCCTGTGGCTTATTACTCAAGAAGATTCACACCTGCAGAAAACAATTATAGTATAGGAGATAAAGAACTCCTTGCTATAAAGGTATCCCTTGAACAATGGAGGCACTTACTGGAAGGTACACACGAACCATTTAAAATCTTCACAGATCATAAGAATCTGGAATATTTGAAGAAAAGCAAAACTCTAACTTCCAGACAAGTAAGGTGGTCATTATTTTTAGATAGATTCAATTTCTTGATCACCTACCGACCAGGAAGCCTGAATACCAAGGCTGATGCATTGTCCAGAGTACAGGAAATGACACCACAAGAGACCATGACTCCAATAGTACCAATCGATAAATTTATTGGAGTCTTAACACCTTTTGAGGAAGAGATTAAAAGGGCACAAGAAAAAGAAACCAATACACCAAAATCCTGTCATAAAAACTTAATTACGGGTTTAATAAACCATAAAGATCAATTATACATACCCTGTTCCTTAAGAAAACAAATATTGAAACACACTCACGATGAACCTTTATCCGGTCATACCGGAATACAAAAAAACATTGAAAAAACAAGAAGAAACTATTGGTGGCCCCAAATGAATCAAACCATTCAAGATTATGTCAATTCCTGTGACACTTGTGCTAGAAATAAAATAGATCATAAAGGGCCCATCGGATTGTTGACCCCATTGCCAGTTCCGGATAAACCCTGGTCCATGATCTCGATGGACTTTATTGTAGAACTACCAAAATCACGAAACTATAACACTATATTAGTTGTCATTGACCATCTAACAAAATTGGGACATTTTATACCCCTAAAAGGGTTACCCTCCGCATTCACTACAGCTAATGTTTTCCTTAATCACATAGTGAAACTCCACGGACTACCCACTGACATAATAACAGATAGAGGTACACAATTCACCTCATCATTTTGGAGATCATTATGCAAATTGTTAAAAATCACACTAAGATATTCAACAGCCTTTCATCCCCAAACCAATGGGATGACTGAGAAACTAAACCAAACATTAGAACAATATCTTCGTTGTTACATCTCCCATCTACAGGATGATTGGATAGATTATTTATCGATGGCGGAATTCTCTTACAATAATTTGGTGTCATCCTCAACAAAGATGACACCGTTCTATGTAACCTATGGCTATAATCCGACTACTTTGGCATTATCTAAAACTGAAGTAAACTCACCAGCTGCTAAAGACTATTCTTCACAACTTGAAGCAAGACTAGCCCTAGTCAAAAAACACTTATCTGATGCAAAAATTATCAGAAAGCTTATTATGATAAACATCACAGACCCAGTCCAGTCTATAAGGTGGGTGACAAAGTGTTGCTATCTGTAAAGAATCTAAAACTACATGTACCCTCTAAGAAATTGGCGAACCAATACATCGGACCTTTTATCATCAATAAAATTCTGAACCCTATGACGGTATGTTTAACTCTTCCTGCAGCTTATAGGATTCACCCCACTGTACATGTGTCTCTGATAAAACCTTATAATTCTTCTATACAAACCAACCTTCAGACTCCATCTAAGTTACAAATAGATGACCACGACGAATTTGAGGTGGATCGTATTCTGGATTCGAGAATCAAGAACCGTCACCTAGAGTACTTGCTAAAGTGGAAAGGTTTTGGTCCTGAGGACAATTCTTGGCATCGTAGCACTGAAATTTCTGCTCCCCGTCTGATTAGATCTTTTCATCCCAGGTATCCTTTGAAACCATCCCTCTCGTCGTTTGGGGGACCCCTTAGCGGGGGGAGTGTGTGATATACCTTTAAGGTATATCCCGCCTACCTTCCTCCACCCTATATCAGGCACACCTGAACAATCATTCCTTGCCTGAAAATTGTTTTCTCTTTGGAGCATCTCTGATCGTATTCCTCATGTTGTGACTCTAAACTTGAATATTACTAACTTGCTTCATTGATATTTCTTTCTCTCAGAACATCAGTTGTAAGTGAGGATATTATCTTATCATTTAACTTTCAAAAGTATTTCGTTTATTCTCCAAATCTACCGGAATCCATTTAAACTTCTATCCGGATCAAGGAGCCACCGGATCTATTTGCAGCATTCCGGAAGCCGCACTCACACCAACGCTGTATACCGGTCACAGAGGTAAACTGTTCTCTTCAAAACTAAGGTAATATTTAATCCACTTTAAAAGCATCAACTACTTACCTTGTCTCTCTCTGGAAATCATCCGCATTACCTCACAAATATCCTCATCCTCTGCTGAATATTCTACCGGTTATCACTAAAGTCTGTCTGTGTTGTATATATTTTATGTATGAATGTGTGAGTGCGTGAAGACGTTCCTAAGAATTGTTACAATAAGGATACAACTACTGATGTTATAATAAGTATACCTAAGGACATATTATTTCTATCAGACCACTGAACTGTTTTGCTTTAAGTTCCATACCAATATTGCAACAATTGTTTCTACTCATATATTCCTTGCTTCTGCTTGGCATCTACGAAGTTTTTCTTTCAGTAAAAGTCTCACCAGTGATTTAACAGGTAGTTCAAACCATACTGCCTGTTTTATTCATTTAAAGAGCAACAAACCCTTATTTTAAAAACACTGCATAAGATCCTGCATAAAACAGGACATCACAGCACCAGAACTACCTCCTTCCTTGCTAACCCGTGTCACTAACTGTCTCTCTGATATCTCATCTTGGATGTCCTTTCACTACCTCAAGCTAAATCTCTCCAAAACTGAGCTCCTTATTTTCCCCCCTTCTTCCAAAATCTCCACCCCCTATGTCTCTATAACTGTTGATAACTCCATCATTACCCCAACCTCACATGCCCGATGTCTTGGGGTCACACTGGACTCAGATCTTTCTTTCACTCCTCACATTCAGTCCTTGGCTAAAGCCTGCCACTTCCACCTTAAAATCATCACTTAATTTAGACATTTCCTTACACAAGACGTAACAAAGATTTTAATCCACTGTCTCATCCTTTTCCACCTCGACTACTGCAACTCTATCCTCTCTGGTCTCCATAGCTGCCGCCTACCTCCTTTACAATCCATAATGAATGATTCTGCCAAGGCTCATCTTCCTTGCACATCGCTCTTCATCTGCCGCACCTCTCTGCCAATCCCTTCACTGGCTTCTTCTTGCCTCCAGGATTAAACACAACATCCTCACTCTGACACACAAAGCCCTCAATTGCACTGCTCCCCCCCTACATCTCAGACCTCCAGATACTCTCCCTCCCGTCCCCTTCGCTCTGCTCATGATCTCCTACTCTCATCCTCTCTTGTTACCTCCTCACATTCCCCTCTTCAAGATTTCTCCAGATTGGCTCCCTTCTTATGGAACTCTCTGCCTCACTCCACAAGAATCTCCCCTAGTTTTAAAAGCTTCAAGTGCTCCCTAAAGACTCTACTATTCAGGCACACTTACAACCTACACTAACCTTCCTATCTCCACTGCTATCTCCTAAAACCCCATAGCATGTAAGCCTATGAGCCCAGCTGTTTGTAGTTCACCTTCACAAGAGCCGACTACAACAGTGCAACTCTCGGCAGGACCCTCTCTCTCCATTTGATCCCTGTAACCATTTTTATATACCACGTATGTTCATAGCACTGCGGAACCTGTTGGCGCTCTACAAATACCTGATAATAATAATAATAACAAATACCTGTAACAATATGTTAGCTGCCTCTCTTCTTACTCCACTAGTCTATTAAATATACTAGAAAATATTAAATGGGAAGATGACTTACCCTCTCATAACCTGTGATATTACTTCCCCAACATATGTGTTTATTAATATTTTTTCAACATACAAAATAAATCTTTAAACAGAGTTTTATAGTTGAATTTTATTCACAATTTAACCTTTGATACAAAAAAAATTTTTTTGTCATTTCCAGATCCTTTAAAAAAATATTTTTTATTTTATATATCAGAGGTCCTGGAATAGCTGTTTCAGTGCTCCCTTATTTATAATTTAACTGCATTCTTGTACTTTTTGGTATATGAAGAGGGTCATATACTTTAATATGGTTAGCCTTTCCTTTTTTGGCACAGTTCTTATTTAATCCTATTGTACCCATACTTTGCTTCACCCTCTATTTATAAGAACAGCTGCCTAGACCTCTGTCCACTTATGAACACCGACACCACCAATGTCAAAAAAGCAGATAATAAAAACTCAGAAATAGATAAAACAGAAGATCTATTTGGTCTGCAAAATTCAATATACGATAACATGCATAATATGTTTGATGAAAGTAAAAACAAGGTCATACATATCATCCATGATAAACAAAAATGCATAAAATGACTTAGAGAAAAAACTAATATTTGAAATGAGACAGAAAACTGAATGTATATTTCTGAACGAATACCTCACTGTAAAAAAGAGTGCCAAGGGGCTTAAGAATTAAGAAGGAGTGTTCATTCAAAGTTGAAGATGATGATTTTAAAAATAAATGGAGAGATATTTTGGAGGAGACCTCCTTTAAACTAGTTAATTTAATAAAATAATAGAGAGAAGATCAATTGCTAAAAATTAGCGACAAGATTAATGACTTAGAACAAAAACTATGGCCTAGATGTAGAGTTTTGTCGGTAACGACCCGCGTAGCTAACGCCGGCTTTTTTCTGGCCACACCATAAAAATAACTCTGGTATTGAGAGTCCACAAAAAGGCTGCGTTAGGCTCCAAAAAAGGAGCTTAGAGCATTTTTAACTCAGCTTCAACTCTCGATACCAGAGTTGCTTACGCAAGCGGCCAGCCTCAAAAACGTGCTTGTGCACGATTCCCCCATAGGAAACAATGGGGCTGTTTGAGCTGAAAAAAACCTAACACCTGCAAAAAAGCCGCGTTCAGCTCCTAACGCAGCCCCATTGTTTGCTATGGGGAAACACTTCCTACGTCTGCACCTAACACCCTAACATGTACCCCGAGTCTAAACACCCCTAGCCTTACACTTATTAACCCCTAATCTGCTGCCCCCGCTATCGCTGACCCCTGCATATTATTTTTAACCTCTAATCTGCCGCTCCGTAAACCGCCGCTACTTACATTATCCTTATGTACCCCTAATCTGCTGCCCCTAACACCGCCGACCCCTATATTATATTTATTAACCCCTAATCTGCCCCCCTCAACGTCGCCTCCACCTGCCTACACTTATTAACCCCTAATCTGCCGAGCGGACATGAGCACTACTATAATAAAGTTATTAACCCCTAATCCGCATCACTAACCCTATAATAAATAGTATTAACCCCTAATCTGCCCTCCCTAACATCGCCGACACCTAACTTCAAACATTAACCCCTAATCTGCCGACCGGAGCTCACCGCTACTATAATAAATGTATTAACCCCTAAAGCTAAGTCTAACCCTAACACCCCCCTAAATTAAATATAATTTTAATCTAACAAAATTAATTAACTCTTATTAAATAAATTATTCCTATTTAAAGCTAAATACTTACCTGTAAAATAAATCCTAATATAGCTACAATATAAATTATAATTACATTGTAGCTATTTTAGGATTAATATTTATTTTACAGGCAACTTTGTAATTATTTTAACCATGTACAATAGCTATTAAATAGTTAAGAACTATTTAATAGTTACCTAGTTAAAATAATAACAAAATTACCTGTAAAATAAATCCTAACCTAAGTTACAATTAAACCTAACACTACACTATCAATAAATTAATTAAATAAAATACCTATAATTATCTACAATTAAACCTACCACTACACTATCAATAAATAAATTAAATACAATACCTACAAATAACTACAATGAAATAAACTATCTAAAGTACAAAAAATAAAAAAGAACTAAGTTACAAAAAATAAAAAAATATTTACAAACATAAGAAAAATATTACAACAATTTTAAACTAATTACACCTACTCTAAGCCCCCTAATAAAATAACAAAGACCCCCAAAATAACAAAATGCCCTACCCTATTCTAAATTACTACATTTCAAAGCTCTTTTACCGTACAAGCCCTGAACAGGGCCCTTTGCGGGGCATGCCCCAAGAAATTCAGCTCTTTTGCCTGTAAAAAAAAACATACAATACCCCCCCCAACATTACAACCCACCACCCACATACCCCTAATCTAACCCAAACCCCCCTTAAATAAACCTAACACTAAGCCCCTGAAGATCTTCCTACCTTGTCTTCACCCTACCAGGTTCACCGATCCGTCCTGAAGAGCTCCTCCGATGTCCTGATCCAAGCCCAAACGGGGGGCTGAAGAGGTCCATGATCCGGCTGAAGTCTTCATCCAAGCGGGAGCTGAAGAGGTCCATGATCCGGATGAAGTCTTCATCCAAGTGGGAGCTGAAGAGGTCCATGATCCAGATGAAGTCTTCTATCAACGGCATCTTCAATCTTCTTTCTTCCGGATCCATCTTGCAGACCTCCGACGCGGAACATCCTCTTCTCCCGACGCCTACTAGCCGAATGACGGTTCCTTTAAGGGACGTCATCCAAGATGGCGTCCCTCGAATTCCGATTGGCTGATTGGATTCTATCAGCCAATCGGAATTAAGGTAAGAATATTCTGATTGGCTGATGGAATCAGCCAATCAGAATCAAGTTCAATCCGATTGGCTGATTCGATCAGCCAATCAGATTGAGCTTGCATTCTATTGGCTGTTCCGATCAGCCAATAGAATGCGAGCTCAATCTGATTGGCTGATTGGATCAGCCAATCGGATTGATCTTGATTCTGATTGGCTGATTCCATCAGCCAATCAGAATATTCCTACCTTAATTCCAATTGGCTGATAGAATCCTATCAGCCAATCGGAATTCGAGGGACGCCATCTTGGATGACGTCCCTTAAAGGAACCGTCATTCGGCTAGTAGGTGTCGGGAGAAGAGGATGTTCCGCGTCGGAGGTCTGCAAGATGGATCCGGAAGAAAGAAGATTGAAGATTCCGTTGATAGAAGACTTCATCCGGATCATGGACCTCTTCAGCTCCCGCTTGGATGAAGACTTCAGCCGGATCATGGACCTCTTCAGCTCCCGCTTGGATGAAGACTTTAGCCGGATCATGGACCTCTTCAGCCCCCCACTTGGGCTTGGATCAGGACATCGGAGGAGCTCTTCAGGACGGATCAGTGAACCTGGTAGGGTGAAGACAAAGTAGGAAGATCTTCAGGGGCTTAGTGTTAGGTTTATTTAAGGGGGGTTTGGGTTAGATTAGGGGTATGTGGGTGGTGGGTTGTAATGTTGGGGGGGTATTGTATGGGTTTTTTTACAGGCAAAAGAGCTGAATTTCTTGGGGCATGCCCCGCAAAGGGCCCTGTTCAGGGCTGGTAAGGTAAAAGAGCTTTGAAATGTAGTAATTTAGAATAGGGTAGGGCATTTTGTTATTTTGGGGGTCTTTGTTATTTTATTAGGGGGCTTAGAGTAGGTGTAATTAGTTTAAAATTGTTGTAATATTTTTCTTATGTTTGTAAATATTTTTTTATTTTTTGTAACTTAGTTCTTTTTTATTTTTTGTACTTTAGTTTATTTCATTGTAGTTATTTGTAGGTATTGTATTTAATTTATTTATTGATAGTGTAGTGGTAGGTTTAATTGTAGATAATTATAGGTATTTTATTTAATTAATTTATTGATAGTGTAGTGTTAGGTTTAATTGTAACTTAGGTTAGGATTTATTTTACAGGTAATTTTGTTATTATTTTAACTAGGTAACTATTAAATAGTTCTTAACTATTTAATAGCTATTGTACCTGGTTAAAATAATTACAAAGTTGCCTGTAAAATAAATATTAATCCTAAAATAGCTACAATGTAATTATAATTTATATTGTAGCTATATTAGGATTTATTTTACAGGTAAGTATTTAGCTTTAAATAGGAATAATTTATTTAATAAGAGTTAATTAATTTCGTTAGATTAAAATTATATTTAACTTAGGGGGGTGTTAGTGTTAGGGTTAGACATAGCTTTAGGGGTTAATACATTTATTAGAATAGCGGTGAGCTCCGGTTGGCAGATTAGGGGTTAATAATTGAAGTTAGGTGTTGGCGATGTTAGGGAGGGCAGATTAGGGGTTAAAACTATTTATTATAGGGTTAGTGAGGCGGATTAGGGGTTAATAACTTTATTATAGTAGCGGTGCGGTCCGCTCGGCAGATTAGGGGTTAATAAGTGTAGGCAGGTGGAGGCGACGTTGTGGGGGGCAGATTAGAGGTTAATAAATATAATATAGGGGTCAGCGGTGTTAGGGGCAGCAGATTAGGGGTACATAGCTATAATGTAGGTGGCGGCGCTTTGCGGTCGGCAGATTAGGGGTTAATTATTGTAGGTAGCTGGCGGCGACGTTGTGGGGGGCAGATTAGGGGTTAATAAATATAATACAGGGGTCGGCGGTGTTAGGGGCAGCAGATTAGGGGTACATAAGTATAACGTAGGTGGCGGTCGGCAGATTAGGGGTTAAAAAAATTTAATCGAGTGGCGGTGATGTGGGGGGCCTCAGTTTAGGGGTACATAGGTAGTTTATGGGTGTTAGTGTACTTTAGAGTACAGTAGTTAAGAGCTTTATGAACCGGCGTTAGCCCAGAAAGCTCTTAACTACTGACTTTTTTCCTGCGGCTGGAGTTTTGTCGTTAGATGTCTAACGCTCACTTCAGCCACGACTCTAAATACCGGAGTTAGAAAGATCCCATTGAAAAGATAGGATACGCAATTGACGTAAGGGGATCTGCGGTATGGAAAAGTCGCAGCTGAAAAGTGAGCGTTAGACCGTATTTTGAGTGACTCCAAATACCGGAGTTAGCCTAAAACCAGCGTTAGGAGCCTCTAACGCTGGTTTTCATGGCTAACGCCAAACTCCAAATCTAGGCCTATATTCTTTCAAAAATACAGAACAGTTCGAACAAAAACAAAAAGAAATAAAAAAACATGATATCCAAAATAGAAGAATTAGTCAAAATGAAGTTAGACAAATTTGAAAGGGACAAAATAGATTATCAATCCTTTAATGATGCCCATTGCAAAAATGCATACATAAGTCATAAATAGAGATACAACACTAACCCTATAATACAACAACAGAGAGGGGCCATATCATCTTAAGACATTTTAGTAAACCCTATTCCAAATGAAAAATACCAAAAACTGAAACAAATCTTTTGAAGGGAGAGGTAATTATGAACACCAACAACGGGGATATAGTAATGACAACTGGAGGTCTCTCAAGAACCTATTTTAAGTCTGTGGATGCCAACAACTACATATTTGCACTAGTTGTCACCATAAATTATGGAAACAGAATTTCCCAAAAGGTCAATTTTTGAGAATAAGAAAAAATTGCTGAAGTATTGAAGACTGTCAAGCGGTGGAAACGATCCTGAGTGATTCCAGCCGCTTTTATGGTATTGTAATGATGCCTCGATATTGAGGCATCCGGCAATACCATTTATTAACAAACGGATGCAGAGAGAGCCACTCTGTGGCCCTCTCTGCACCGGTAGTGATGGTGCTGATCGTTGGTGGGTGGGAGCATTAGCAGGGAGGCGGGTGGGCGGCCCATCGCTACCCAGCATCCGGTTCCTGTATGTGCAATGTGCACGCCGGATACCGGGAGCATGCGGGGAGCCTGCGGGGGGCATGTGCATGCAGCAACCACTGACACCAATGGAAATTAATGGGAATGAGGGAGAGGGAGGGGGGAAAAATACAGATCATAGGATCTGTGAGGGGTAGAGGGAGGGGGGTTTTGAGGGGGGGCAGCTACACTACAGAAAAACTTTTTTTGGGGGGAAAATGGGTACTGGCAGACAGCTGCCAGTACCCAAGATGGCAGCAAATAGGTAGCGGGGGGAGGGTTAGAGAGCTGTTTGGGGGAGATCAGAGAGGTTGGGGGCTAAGGGGGGTCCATCAGAGCTACATAATTATTATAAAAAATCGCCTTTTATTTTAGTACTGGCAGACTTTCTGCCAGTACTTAAGATGGATGGGACAATTGTGGGGTGGGGTAGTGAAGAGAGCTGTTTGGGAGGGATCAGGGGGTGGGATGTGTCAGGTGGAATGATGATCTCTACACTAAAGCTAAAATTAAACCTGCAAGCTCCCTACAACCTACCTAATTAACCCCTTCACTGCTAGGCATAATACAAGTGTGGTGCGCAGCTGCATTTAGCAGCCTTCTAATTGCCAAAAAGCAACGCCAAAGCTATATATGTCTGCTATTTCTGAACAAAGGGGATCCCAGAGAAGCATTTACAACCATTTGTGCCATAATTGCACAAGCTGTTTGTAAATAATTTCAGCGACAAACCTAAACTTGTGAAAAATGTAACAATTTTTTTTATTTGATCGCATTTGGCAGTAAAATGGTGGCATGAAATAAACCAAAATGGACCTAGATCAATACTTGGGGGTGCCTACTACACTACACTAAAGCTAAAATTAACCCTACCCGCTCCCTAATTAACTCCTTCACTGCTGGGTACAATACACGTGTGGTGCACAGCGGCATTTAGTGGCCTTCTAATTAGCATAAAGCAATACCAAAGGGGGTCCCAGAGAAATATTTACAACCATTTATGCCATAATTGCACAAGTTGTTTGTAAATAATTTCAGTGAAAAACCTAGGCCTAGATTTGGAGTTCGGCGGTAGCCGTCAAAACCAGCGTTAGAGGCTCCTAACGCTGGTTTTGGCCGCCCGCTGGTATTTGGAGTCAGTGATTAAAGGGTCTAACGCTCACTTTACAGCCGCGACTTTTCCATACCGCAGATCCCCCTACGCCATTTGCGTAGCCTATCTTTTCAATGGGATCTTTCTAACGCCGGTATTTAGAGTCGTTTCTGCAGTGAGCGTTAGAGCTCTAACGACAAGATTCCAGCCGCCTGAAAAAAGCAGGAGTTAAGAGCTTTCTGGCTAACGCCGGTTTATAAAGCTCTTAACTACTGTGCCCTAAAGTACACTAACACCCATAAACTACCTATGTACCCCTAAACCGAGGTCCCCCCCACATCGCCGCCACTCGATTAAAATTTTTAACCCCTAATCTGCCGACCGCCACCTACGTTATACTTATGTACCCCTAATCTGCTGCCCCTAACCCCGCCGACCCCTATATTATATTTATTAACCCCTAACTTGCCCCCCACAACGTCGCCGCAAGCTACTTAAAATAATTAACCCCTAATCTTCCGACCGCAAATCGCCGCCACCTACGTTATCCCTATGTACCCCTAATCTGCTGCCCTAACATCGCCGACCCCTATGTTATATTTATTAACCCCTAATCTGCCCCCTACAACGTCGCCGACACCTGCCTACACTTATTAACCCCTAATCTGCCGAGCGGACCTGAGCGCTACTATAATAAATGTATTAACCCCTAATCCGCCTCACTAACCCTATCATAAATAGTATTAACCCCTAATCTGCCCTCCCTAACATCGCCGACACCTACCTTCAATTATTAACCCCTAATCTGCCGACCGGAGCTCACCGCTATTCTAATAAATGTATTAACCCCTAAAGCTAAGTCTAACCCTAACACTAACACCCCCCTAAGTTAAATATAATTTTTATCTAACGAAATAAATTAACTCTTATTAAATAAATGATTCCTATTTAAAGCTAAATACTTACCTGTAAAATAAATCCTAATATAGCTACAATATAAATTACATTTATATTATAGCTATTTTAGGATTAATATTTATTTTACAGGTAACTTTGTATTTATTTTAACCAGGTACAATAGCTATTAAATAGTTAAGAACTATTTAATAGTTACCTAGTTAAAATAATAACAAATTTACCTGTAAAATAAATCCTAACCTAAGATATAATTAAACCTAACACTACCCTATCAATAAAATAATTAAATAAACTACCTACAATTACCTACAATTAACCTAACACTACACTATCAATAAATTAATTAAACACAATTGCTACAAATAAATACAATTAAATAAACTATCTAAAGTACAAAAAATAAAAAAGAACTAAGTTACAGAAAATAAAAAAATATTTACAAACATAAGAAAAATATTACAACTAATTACACCTACTCTAAGCCCCCTAATAAAATAACAAAGACCCCCAAAATAAAAAAGTCCCTACCCTATTCTAAATTTAAAAAGTTACAAGCTCTTTTACCTTACCAGCCCTGAACAGGGCCCTTTGCGGGGCATGCCCCAAGAAGTTCAGCTCTTTTGCCTGTAAAAGAAAACATACAATACCCCCCCCCAACATTACAACCCACCACCCACATACCCCTAATCTAACCCAAACCCCCCTTAAATAAACCTAACACTAAGCCCCTGATGATCTTCCTACCTTGTCTTCACCATGCCAGGTTCACCGATCCGTCCTGGCTCCAAGATCTTCATCCAACCCAAGCGGGGGCTAGACATCCACTGAAGAAGTCCAGAAGAGGGTCCAAAGTCTTCCTCCTATCCGGCAAGAAGAGGACATCCGGACCGGCAAACATCTTCTCCAAGCCAATAGAATGCGAGCTCAATCTGATTGGCTGATTGGATCAGCCAATCGGATTAAACTTGATTCTGATTGGCTGATTCCATCAGCCAATCAGAAAATTCCTACTTTAATTCCGATTGGCTGATAGAATCCTATCAGCCAATCGGAATTCGAGGGACGCCATCTTGGATGACGTCCCTTAAAGGAACGTCATTCGTCGTCTAGTCGTCGGAAGAAGAGGATGGATCCGCGCTGGAGGTCTTCAAGATGGAGCCGGTCGTCATCGGATGGAAGAACATAGAAGATGCCGCTTGGAGAAGATGTTTGCCGGTCCGGATGTCCTCTTCTTGCCGGATAGGAGGAAGACTTTGGACCCTCTTCTGGACTTCTTCAGTGGATGTCTAGCCCCCGCTTGGGTTGGATGAAGATCTTGGAGCCAGGACGGATCGGTGAACCTGGCATGGTGAAGACAAGGTAGGAAGATCATCAGGGGCTTAGTGTTAGGTTTATTTAAGGGGGGTTTGGGTTAGATTAGGGGTATGTGGGTGGTGGGTTGTAATGTTGGGGGGGGGGTATTGTATGTTTTCTTTTACAGGCAAAAGAGCTGAACTTCTTGGGGCATGCCCCGCAAAGGGCCCTGTTCAGGGCTGGTAAGGTAAAAGAGCTTGTAACTTTTTAAATTTAGAATAGGGTAGGGAATTTTTTATTTTGGGGGTCTTTGTTATTTTATTAGGGGGCTTAGAGTAGGTGTAATTAGTTTAAAATTGTTGTAATATTTTTCTTATGTTTGTAAATATTTTTTTATTTTCTGTAACTTAGTTCTTTTTTATTTTTTGTACTTTAGATAGTTTATTTAATTGTATTTATTTGTAGCAATTGTGTTTAATTAATTTATTGATAGTGTAGTGTTAGGTTAATTGTAGGTAATTGTAGGTAGTTTATTTAATTATTTTATTGATAGGGTAGTGTTAGGTTTAATTATATCTTAGGTTAGGATTTATTTTACAGGTAAATTTGTAATTATTTTAACTAGGTAACTATTAAATAGTTCTTAACATAAATACAAAGTTACCTGTAAAATAAATATTAATCCTAAAATAGCTATAATATAATTATAATTTATATTGTAGCTATATTAGGATTTATTTTACAGGTAAGTATTTAGCTTTAAATATTTATATTGTAGCTATATTAGGATTTATTTTACAGGTAAGTATTTAGCTTTAAATAGGAATCATTTATTTAATAAGAGTTAATTTATTTCGTTAGATAAAAATTATATTTAACTTAGAATAGCGGTGAGCTCCGGTCGGCAGATTAGGGGTTAATAATTGAAGGTAGGTGTCGGCGATGTTAGGGAGGGCAGATTAGGGGTTAATACTATTTATGATAGGGTTAGTGAGGCGGATTAGGGGTTAATAACTTTATTATAGTAGCGCTCAGGTCCGGTCGGCAGATTAGGGGTTAATAAGTGTAGGTAGGTGTCGGCGACGTTGTGGGGGGCAGATTAGGGGTTAATAAATATAACATAGGGGTCGGCGATGTTAGGGCAGCAGATTAGGGGTACATAGGGATAACGTAGGTGGCGGCGGTTTACGGAGCGGCAGATTAGGGGTTAAAAGTGTAATGCAGGGGTCAGCGATAGCGGGGGCGGCAGATTAGGGGTTAATAAGTGTAAGGTTAGGGGTGTTTAGACTCGGGGTACATGTTAGGGTGTTAGGTGCAGACGTAGGAAGTGTTTCCCCATAGGAAACAATGGGGCTGCGTTAGGAGCTGAACGCTGCTTTTTTGCAGGTGTTAGGTTTTTTTTCAGCTCAAACAGCCCCATTGTTTCCTATGGGGGAATCGTGCACGAGCACGTTTTTGAGGCCGGCTGCGTCAGTAAGCAACTCTGGTATCGAGAGTTGTATTTGCGGTAAAAATGCCCTACGCTCCTTTTTTGGAGCCTAACGCAGCATTTGTTTTAACTCTCGATACCAGAGTTAAATTTATGGTGCGGCCAGAAAAAAACCCGCGGAGCGTTAGCAGCCCTTTTACCGCCGAACTCTAAATCTAGCCGCTAGTTTGAGAAAAAAGTTTGTGAAAAGGTGAACAATTTTTTTTATTTGATCGCATTTGGCGGTGAAATGGTGGCATGAAATATACCAAAATGGGCCTAGATCAATACTTTGGGTTGTCTACTAAATAAAATATATACATGTCAAGGGATATTCAGGGATTCCTGACAGATATCAGGGTTCCAATGTAACTATCGCTAATTTTGGGGAAAAAAAAAATGGTTTGAAAATAGCAAAGTGCTACTTGTATTTATTGCCCTATAACTTACAAAAAAAGCAAAGAAAATGTAAACATTGGGTATTTCTAAACTCAGGACAAAATTTAGAAACTATTTAGCATAGGAGTTTTTTTGGTGGTTGTAGATGTGTAACAGATTTTTGGGGTCAAAGTTAGAAAGGTTTGTTTTTTTCATTAAATGTTAACTCTAGTGTCCAAATGACACTCTAGTGTCCCAGATCCCAGATCTAACACGCTCTAAATGATAAAAAAATGCAGAAAGCTAAGGAGACTTATATTCTGATGCCAGCACTGATGCATACCCCCTCCCAGTGTGGTAACAAAACAGACAACATGAGGAAATGGAAGGGAGCCCCACTCATCATAAGCAAAGTGAGCTGTAGTCATGGGCTATGAAACACAAGTGCAGCCATTAAGAGCTTGTGGGCTGGAAAAGCATATGGGTACTTACCCAGAAACAGACCCTTCCACTGTTCTTACCCCAATTGCAGTTGTAGGAGACAGTAACTAACAGCAGAGGATATATTAATGGAGTGCACTTCATGGCCAAACAAGAGGAGGCTAAATAACTATCACAGGGTCATCTGTGGCAGGCTTGTGACTACAAAGAAGAAGATATACATCTGCACAGCCAGTACTCTCCTTAAGCCCTCTCTTCAAGGAACTATCTATTAACATCCCTGTGTTCAAAACTGCACCACCCTAACCTTGCCTGCTCCTAGCTAACAAGGCAAAGAACTACTGGGCAAGAGAGGTAAGTGGGAGGGATATTTAAAGACTATGGGGGATATCTATCAAGCCGTCAACTTTTTTGAATTCGAAGGCACCAATACGCTCGCCTAACATTGTGGCCGCGGACTTGCATACTGAATAGCTTAATTTATTAAAAAAAAGCCGAGCACCAAGTACGGGGCGATGAGCATCGGACTGTTGTTAACTAACAGTCATCAATCTTGCATCTATTCGGCTTTTTACCAACTTTTTTTATACCCTAAATGCCGCCACTATACTAAAATGTTTAACCCCTATCCAGACCCTCCAAGACCCCGCCGCCACTAAATAAAGTTATTAACCCCTATCCTGCCGCTCCTGGACCCCGCAGCCACTAAATAAATGTATTAACCCCTAAACCTCTGGCCTCCCACATCACTACCACTAACTAAACCTATTAACCCCTAAACCTAACAAGCTGCTAACTTCAAATTAAAATTATCACATCCCTATCTTAAAATAAATTTACACTTACCTGTAGAATTAAAATAAACTATTTTAAACTATGAATTAACCTACCCTAACTATACTACAATTAAATGAAACTACCAATTAAATTAACTAAATTACACAAAAACCTAACCCTACTCAAATTATTTAAATCTACTATTTAACCTTATTAAAAATTACTAAACTACAAAAAAAAATTAACGCTAAATTAAAAAAAATAAAAAACACTAAATTACGAAAAAACAAAACATATTATCAAAAATAAAAAAGAATTACACCTAATCTAGTAGCCCTATAAAAATAAAAAGCCCCCCCCCAATAAAAAAACCCTAGCCTACACTAAACTACCAATAGTCCCTAAAAGGGCCTTTTGTGGGGCATTGCCCCAAAGATATCAGCTCTTTTACCTGTAAAAAAAAATACAAACACCCCCCAACAGTAAAACCCACCACCCCCACAACCAACCCCCCCAAAAAAAAACCTATCTAAAATAACCTAAGCTCCCCATTGCCCTGAAAAGGGCATTTGTATGGGCATTGCCCTTAAAACATAATTTATGCTTACCTGATAAATTTATTTCTCTTGTAGTGTGTTCAGTCCACGGGTCATCCATTACTTATGGGATATATTCTCCTTCCCAACAGGAAGTTGCAAGAGGATCACCCAAGCAGAGCTGCTATATAGCTCCTCCCCTCACATGTCATATCCAGTCATTCGACCGAAACAAGACGAGAAAGGAGAAACTATAGGGTGCAGTGGTAACTGGAGTTATAATTTAAAATTTAGAACCTGCCTCAAAAAAAGACAGGGCGGGCCGTGGACTGAACACACTACAAGAGAAATAAATTTATCAGGTAAGCATAAATTATGTTTTCTCTTGTTAAGTGTGTTCAGTCCACGGGTCATCCATTACTTATGGGATACCAATACCAAAGCTAAAGTACACGGATGATGGGAGGGACAAGGCAGGAACATTAAACAGAAGGAACCACTGCCTGTAGAACCTTTCTCCCAAAAACAGCCTCCGAAGAAGCAAAAGTGTCAAATTTGTAAAATTTGGAAAAAGTATGAAGCGAAGACCAAGTTGCAGCCTTGTAAATCTGTTCAACAGAGGCCTCATTCTTAAAGGCCCAGGTGGAAGCCACAGCTCTAGTGGAATGAGCTGTAATTCTTTCAGGAGGCTGCTGTCCAGCAGTCTCATAGGCTAAACGTATTATGCTACGAAGCCAAAAAGAGAGAGAGGTAGCCGAAGCCTTTTGACCTCTCCTCTGTCCAGAGTAAACGACAAACAGAGAAGAAGTTTGCCGAAAATCTTTAGTTGCCTGTAAGTAGAACTTCAGGGCACGGACCACGTCTAGATTATGCAAAAGACGTTCCTTCTTTGAAGAAGGATTAGGACATAATGATGGAACAACAATCTCTTGATTGATATTCCTGTTAGAAACAACCTTAGGTAAAAGCCCAGGTTTAGTACGCAGGACTACCTTGTCTGAATGAAAGATCAGATAAGGGGAATCGCAATATAAGGCAGATAACTCAGAGACTCTTCGAGCCGAGGAAATAGCCATCAAAAACAGAACTTTCCAAGATAAAAGTTTAATATCAATGGAATGAAGGGGTTCAAACGGAACACCCTGAAGAACTTTAAGAACCAAGTTTAAGCTCCAAGGAGGAGCAACAGTTTTAAACACAGGCTTAATTCTAGTCAAAGCCTGACAAAAGGCCTGGACGTCTGGATTCTCTGCCAGACGCTTGTGTAAAAGAATAGACAGAGCAGAAATCTGTCCCTTTAGTGAACTAGCGGATAAGCCCTTTTCTAAACCCTCTTGTAGAAAGGACAATATCCTAGGAATCCTAACCCTACTCCATGAGTAACTCTTGGATTCACACCAATATAAATATTTACGCCATATTTTATGGTAAATTTTTCTGGTAACAGGTTTCCGAGCCTGTATTAATGTATCAATAACCGAATCCGAAAACCCACGCTTTGATAGAATCAAGCGTTCAATTTCCAAGCAGTCAGCCTCAGAGAAATTAGGTTTGGATGGTTGAAAGGACCCTAAATTAGAAGGTCCTGCCTCAGGGGTAGAGACCATGGTGGACAGAACGACATGTCTACTAGGTCTGCATACCAGGTCCTGCGTGGCCACGCAGGTGCTATCAGAATCACAGATGCTCTCTCCTGTTTGATCCTGGCAATCAGTCGAGGTAGCAACGGAAAAGGTGGAAACACATAAGCTATGTTGAAAACCCAAGTGGCTGCTAGTGCATCCACCAGCACCGCACCCGGGTCCCTGGACCTGGATCCGTAACAAGGAAGCTTGGCAGTCTGGAGAGATGCCATGAGATCCAGATCCGGTTTGCCCCAACGATGAATCAGTTGAGCAAATACCTCCGGGTGAAGTTCCCACTCCCCCGGATGAAAAGTCTGGCGACTTAGAAAATCCGCCTCCCAGTTCTCCACGCCTGGGATGTAGATCGCTGACAGGTGGGAAGAGTGAGACTCTGCCCAGTGAATTATCTTCGAGACTTCCAACATCGCTAGGGAACTCCTGGTTCCCCCTTGATGATTGATGTAAGCCACAGTCGTGATGTTGTCCGACTGAAATCTGATAAACCTCAGTGTTGCTAACTGAGGCCAAGCTAGAAGAGCATTGAATATTGCTCTTAATTCTAGAATGTTTATCGGGAGGAGTTTCTCCTCCTGAGTCCACAATCCCTGAGCCTTCAGGGAGTTCCAGACTGCTCCCCAGCCTAGTAGGCTGGCATCTGTTGTTACAATCGTCCAATATGGTCTGCGAAAAGTCATTCCTTTGGACAGATGAACCCGTGATAACCACCAGAGAAGAGAATCTCTGGTCTTCTGGTCCAGATTAAGCAAAGGGGACAGATCTGAGTAATCCCCGTTCCATTGACTTAGCATGCATAGTTGCAGCGGTCTGAGATGTAGGCGCGCAAATGGCACTCTCTCCATTGCCGCGACCATTAAGCCGATTACTTCCATGCACTGAGCTACTGATGGGCTTGGAATGGAGTGAAGGACACGGCAAGCATTGAGAATCTTTAATAACCTGGACTCCGTCAGGTAAATCTTCATCTCTACAGAATCTATAAGAGTCCCTAGAAAAGGGACCCATGTGAGTGGTAACAGAGAACTCTTTTCCACGTTCACTTTCCACCCATGCGACCTCAGAAATGCTAGAACTATCACTGTATGAGACTTTGCATTTTGAAAACTTGATGCTTGTATCAGAATGTCGTCTAGGTACGGAGCCACCGCTATGCCTCATGGTCTTAGTACCGCCAGAAGTGAGCCCAGAACCTTTGTAAAAATTCTCGGGGCCGTAGCCAACCCGAAGGGAAGAGCTACAAACTAGTAATGCCTGTCTAGAAAGGCAAACCTTAGGTACCGATAATGATCTCTGTGAATCGGTATGTGAAGGTAGGCATCCTTTAAGTCCACTGTGGTCATATATTGACCCTCTTGGATCATGGGTAGGATGGTCCGAATGGTTTCCATCTTAAACGATGGAACCCTTAGGAATTTGTTTAAGATCTTTAAGTCTAAGATTGGTCTGAAGGTTCCCTTTTTTTTGGGAACCACAAACAGATTTGAATAAAACCCTTGCCCCTGTTCCGTTCGCGGAACTGGGTGGATCACTCCCATCACTAAGAGGTCTTGTACACATTGTAGAAATGCCTATTTCTTTACTAGGTTTGTTGATAACCTTGACAGATGGAACCTCCCTTGTGGAGGAGAAGTTTTGAAATCCAGAAGGTATCCCTGAGATATAATCTCCAATGTCCAGGGATCCTGTACATCTCTTGCCCAAGCCTGGGTGAAGAGAGAAAGTCTGCCCCCCACTAGATCTGTCTCCGGAAAGGGGGCCCTGTCTTCATGCTGTCTTAGGGGCGGAAGTAGGCTTTCTGGCCTGCTTGCCCTTGTTCCATGACTGGTTGCCTTTCCAACCCTGTCTGTAACGAGCAGTAGTTCCTTCCTGTTTTGGAGCAGAGGAAGGTGATGCTGCTCCTGCCTTGAAAGTACGAAAGGCACGAAAATTAGACTGTTTGGCCTTTGATTTGGCCCTGTCCTGAGGAAGGGTGTGGCCCTTACCTCCAGTAATGTCAGCAATAATTTCCTTCAATCCGGGCCCGAATAAGGTCTTACCTTTGAAAGGAATGTTCAGTAGTTTAGACTTAGAAGTTACATCTGCTGACCAGGATTTAAGCCATAGCGCTCTGCGCGCCTGTATGGCGAATCCGGAATTCTTAGCCGTATGTTTGGTTAAATGCACTACGGCATCCGAAACAAACGCATTAGCCAGCTTAAGGGTTCTAAGCTTGCTCAAAGACTCATCCAATGGTGCTGTGCGAATCGTCTCTTCCAGAGACTCAAACCAGAATGCCGCTGCAGCAGTGACAGGCGCAATGCATGCAAGAGGCTGTAATATAAAACCTTGTTGAACAAACATTTTCTTAAGGTAACCCTCTAATTTTTTATCCATTGGATCTGAGAAAGCACAGCTATCCTCCACCGGGATAGTGGTACGCTTGCCTAAAGTAGAAACTGCTCCCTCCACCTTAGGGACCGTCTGCCATAAGTCTCGTGTGGTGGCGTCTATAGGGAACATTTTTCTAAATATCGGAGGAGGGGAAAAAAGCACACCGGGTCTATCCCACTCCTTGCTAATAATCTCTGTAAGCCTCTTTGGTATAGGAAAAACATCAGTACACACCGGTACCGCATAGTATTTATCCAGCCTACATAATTTCTCTGGGATTGCCACCGTGTCACAATCATTCAGAGCCGCTAACACCTCCCCTAGCAACACGCGGAGGTTCTCAAGCTTAAATTTAAAATTTGAAATTTCTGAATCCGGTCTCCCCGAATCAGAACCGTCACTTACAGACTGAAGCTCTCCGTCCTTATGTTCTGCAAATTGTGACGCAGTATCAGACATGGCTCTCGTGTCATCGGCGCGCTCTGTCCTTAACCCAGAGCTGTCGCGCTTGCCTCTTAACTCGGGCATATTGTATAATACTTCTTTCATAACATTAGCCATATCATGTAAAGTGATTTGTAAGGGCCTTGATGTACTTGGCGCCTCAATCTCACGCACCTCCCGAGAGGGAGACAAAGGTACTGACACGTGAGGAGAGTTAGACGGCATAACTTCCCCCTCGTTGTCTGGTGATAATTTCTTTATCGGTACAGATTGACTTTTATTCAAAGTAATATCAATACAATTGGTACACATATTTCTATGGGGCTCCACATCGGCTTTTAAACATAATGAACAAGCAGATTCCTCTGTATCAGACATGTTTAAACAGACTAGCAATGAAGCTAGCAAGCTTGGAAATTACTTCAATAAGTTTACAAGCAATATAAAAAACCCTGCAGCGCTTTTTTTTTTTAAAAAACACAGTTGAATAACAAAGAACTAATTCAGTTATAGTCAACAATTCTTTTAATGTATTAATTAGCAGAGGATTGCACCCATTAGCAAAATGATGATTAACCCCTCAGTACCCAAAAAAACGGATATCAAATTAAGATTTAACGTTTCTATCACAGTCAAACACACTGTCACAGGTCTGCTGTGACTGATTACCTCCCTCAAAAACGAATTTTGAAGACCCCTGAGCTCTCTAGAGACGTCCTGGATCAAGGAGGAAGAAGCAGGAAGACTGTGCTAGAATTTTAACTGCGCAACAAGGCGCTAAAAAAAGGCCCCTCCCACTCATTTACAACAGTGGGAGACCTGATATAACGGTTTCTATGCAGAAATATACATTAGCCATGTGGAAAAAAAGAGAAAAAATTCATGCCCAAAAGGATTTATCACCAAAGTACCTCACAAAATGAATAACATGCCAGTAAACGTTTTAAAAACAAACTTCTTTTAATGTCATGCAAAGTTATCACTAAGCCTGCTACCAGTCGCTTCCACTGCAGATAAGGCTTAAGCATTATTTCAGTATTAACTGTATTTTCTCAGTCAAATTCTAGTCCCTAGAATATAACTCTACTGTGCATACATTTATCAGCCTGATACCAGTCACTACTACTGCATTTAAGGCTGTACTTACATCATACGGGTAACAGCAGTGTTTTCTTAGTCAATTCCATTCCCAGAAAATATTGTACTGCACATACCTCATTTGCGGGGGACCCCGCATGCTATTCCCATGTTCTGAAGTTACCCCACTCCTCAGAATGTCGAGAACAGCCAGTGGATCTTAGTTACGCCTGCTAAGATCATAGAAAAACGCAGGCAGTTTCTTCTTCCAAATACTGCCTGAGATAGAAAAACAGCACACTCCGGTGCCATTTAAAATAACAAACTTTTGATTGAAGAATAATTAAGTAAAAACTCCAACTCCTCCCGCGACCTCCTTCTTTGTTGAGGGTTGCAAGAGAATGACTGGGTATGACATGTGAGGGGAGGAGCTATATAGCAGCTCTGCTTGGGTGATCCTCTTGCAACTTCCTGTTGGGAAAGAGAATATATCCCATAAATAATGGATGACCCGTGGACTGAACACACTTAACAAGAGAAAAGGGCATTTAGCTCTTTTACTGCCCAGACCCTACTCTAAATACAAAACCCACCCAAAAAAAAACTTAAATAAACCTAACACTAACCCCCGACGATCCACTTACATTTCTTGAAGTTCCGCTTGTAGATAGTAGATTTAAATTATTTGAGTAGGCTTAGGCTTTTTTTAATATGTAATTTAGTTAATTTAATTGATTTAATTTAAGTGTAGTATAATAGTTAGGGTAGGTTAATTAATAGTTTAAAAATAGTTTATTTTAATTCTACAGGTAAGTGTATTTTAAGATAGGGATGTGGTAATTTTAAAGTTAGCAGCTTGTTAGGTTTAGGGGTTAATAGCTTAATCTAGTTTATGGCGATGTGAGGGGCTGGCGGTTTAGGGGTTAATTGGGGCTTATGTTAGGGTGTTAGGTGTAAATGTTACTGGTTTTCTACCATATAAATCAATGGGATATCTGGCAGCATTGAACATAAACTTTCGCTGACTCCCATTGATTCCTATGGCATCCGCGGCCTCCAGGGTGGCGGATAGAAAACCAGGTAGGCTGGGCCGGAATAGCTGCAAGCATACCTGTTAACTATTTAATAACTTCTAAAAAGTGTCAAATAGTGCCGAATGTGTATTCGGAACATCTGTAATTACATAAGCATCTACCTGTGTCGGATTGAGACCGGCGGATCGTATGTTACGTCACAGATTTCAAATTTTGTCGGTCTGTAGGCTTTGATAACTAGGTCGGATCAAGCTCACAACAATTATGCTGCGGAATTCCAGCGTATTTGAGGTTGACGGCTTGATAGATATCCCCCTTGTTGTAGGGTGCTCTTTGCCTTCTCCTGGTGGCAAGGAAGTGAATTCCCACAAGTCAGGAATTTGTGGATTATCACCACCTTTTATTACAAAAGCTGGAAATAACTCAACAGTTATCACTGACCACAAATGAAACAAAATTAAAACAAACATATGTTTTATGCTAGGAACATTTCCCCCTTGGTAGATTACCGTTTTAAAGGGACATTTATTTATTTTTAATTTATTGTTTTGCACCTAGAAGAGGGCATTCTAAAAATTATTGCAGGTTTTCTTTATATACAGATATTCATGCACAAGGAAAAAAAATAATTGGTTTTATGCTTGAAGTTGTGAGTCTCACTGTAAACAATAAATATATGCTAGACATAATCATGTATTCATAGTAAAAAATAGCCTTCAATAATATGTAGATGCATTTTTACAATTATTAGTTAAATACTGAAGATATACGTGTAAAGGTTTCTATAGAAAAATTGGGTGCTCCCATGTTTTAACAGAAAACAAAAATCAAACTTTACAGAGTGAAATTTATAAAACAATCAATATTTAGAGTTAAATTGCAGGAAAGGGGGACAAAATAAAAAAGAAAGTATATTACAACATTTTTTAACTGAACATCATTAAAACATTTATATTACTATATCATACTGTTGAATATCTATTTAAAAGAAGTGGTAGTTCTGACTATTAGTCAGTCATCAATCAATTTGTACAAAAAATATATTCCTATTAGCTAAATAAACATGTATAATATAACCTTTTTAGGCATTTTTTTTAAAAATATGCTTTCCAATATGCATGATATATTCTTTTTGGAGTTTTCAGTCCCTTTATTAAAAAATCATATAACATAAATTAATCTTCTGCTAACATTGAATACACAGTAATATAATTATTTATTTTATCTTGTAGAGTCTACAATTACAACCTGCCTTAATCTTGATATAAATTTTTTTGGATTAATTGTCTCTTTAAGACAGTATTCAGATACCTAGGTAGGTAGCATGCCCATTGTATTCTTGCAAATCTATAGGGCTGCAACAACTAATCGGTAAGTTTGATCATAAAAATAGTTGTCAACAAATCTCATTATCAATAAGGTGGTCAGCGATTAGTTGGTCAGTTGCACAGCACCAGCTGCTTTAATCTGATGATCTACTGCAACTAAGATTGGCAAAAAAAATGAATTTATTTATTTTTTTAATCTTTTTTCTATCCGATTTATCGGACAATAATCATCCGATTAATCGGATAGAAAAAAAAAATGTTTGCACAATACCATGTGCAGGAGTTCATCGGATTAAAGCAGCTGGTGCTGTGCAATTAACCAACTAATCGCTGACCACCTAATTGATAATGAGATTCTGTTACAACTATTTTTATGATCAATCTTACTGATTAGTTGTTGCAGCCCTACAAATCTATAACAGTTATAAAAATGCTGCCATTTGTTGCTTCAGTCACATGCACACTTCACCACCTTCCTATCTCTACCTGTTTTTTTTAACAAAATATACAAAGAAAACATAGTCAGTTTGATAACAGAAGTAAATTGCAATTTTTTTTTAATTTTAAACTTTATCTAAAACATAAAAGAAATTCCTGGGGGGTTTGATGTTTCTTTGAGTATTGTGGTAATTATATATATATATATATATATATATATATATATATATATATATATATATATATATATATATAGCAGTAAATAACAAACTTGCACTCACTGGTCTTTTCAAACAATGTTTTACTGTGACAAAAGTGTAACGTTTCGGGGACTGAGGGTCTGAGGATGGGGATACACTGTCCCCGAAATGTTACACTTTTGTCACAGTAAAAGATTGTTTGAAAAAAACAGTCAGTGCAAGTTTGTTATTTACTGCTATTAATTTTCATTAGCACCCTGGCAGTCATTTAAAAAGTGAGAGTGCACATCTCGTTGTATATATATATATATATATATATATATATATATATATATATATATATAAAACACAGAACGGAACTGCACTCCAAGACCGGACCAGGTACACATCCAGTGACTCAGCAACATCCCAGCCCTGGGTGCTAAATAGCACTCCAAAAAAGCTGTGATGTCACCAGAGCCACAGGCAGTTAACCCCAGTCCGGAATGGGTGCAAGAAACAAGGGGGATTACCCTTCTGTGTTTTGTATTTCTCTGGGTGATTACATACACCTGTGCACCCCTTCTTTGTTCTCACAAAAGCTTCATCCAATAAGCCAAAGAAACAGCAGAAAAGTTTGGCCCTTTCAAAGAACCAGCAAAATGAACAAACAAACTGAAAGTTTGTCTGAAAACCTTAGTAGCGTCTACATAACACTACAGAGCTGTAAGAAAATCAAAAACATGAAGTGATCACTCGGAATAATTCTAAGGATTAAGACATAAAGAAGGAACAACAAGTTTCCAAATAATAATGTCAGAAAACACAACCTTATTCTAAATAAAAATAAGATAAGGAGGAACACAAGAAAGAGTAGAAATAAAACTTCCAGAACAAAAAAATGTAATATCTACCTGATGCATAGGTTCAAAAGGAGGAGCCTGCAAAATCCTCAAGACCAAATAAAGGTCCCAAGGAGATACAAATGGATAACAACAGTTTTAATTCTAGGCCAGGCAAGAACTAAACCACAGATGACAAGATTATCAATCTTCTACAGAACATAACTAAAGAGGGCAGAAATCTGATCCTTCAAAGAACTCATCCTGAACTCGTCCTGAACTCGTCCTGTAAAAATTACAGACCAAGAAGAATGAACAAAAGAAGCCCCTGCATAAAGAGCTAATAATTCTGCCACCAAGACAGAAACAGAATAGTTCTGGCATGTAAATAAGTCTTTAGAAACAACAGAGTATGGTCCCTGTATCATAGGAAAAGATACAAAGCTGAAGAAGGCTTATATGAAAGTAAAAAAGTGTAATAGCAACAAAGACCGCAAATATGAGACTTGACACCTCCATGCAAAAAACAACTGAAGGAAGAAAACAGAGACTGAAGGTTCTTACATACAAATCCCAGCTTCAACTGTCTTTGCTCTATTATAGAAGTCTCATAGAAACTGCATCTATTTGAACCTCCAGGAAAGCAACCTTTATCTGAGGCACCAGTAACTGTTTGGCAAAATAACTTTCCAACCATGTTGTAGAAGAAGGATCAGCAGTTTACATGAGAGAAATACTGATAAATGTAAAGATGGAGCTTAAACCAATATATTATCCAGGTCAGGAAATACTGTAATACCCTGAGATCTGATTACAGAAAAGAGGATATCAAAACCTTGGAGAATATTCTGAGAGCTTTAAGACCAAATTGAAGAACAAAATACTGAAAAAGCTTGTTAAAAAACAAACAAAAAACAACAACTCAGAATCCTATGATGTTCCTTGAAATACAACCCCAACTGCGAACTTGAAATACTTGTTCAAGATATCTAGATGAGATTTAATCTGGTAGTTCCCTTTTACTTAGGAACAATGAATAGGTTGGAGTTCCCATCGACCTGAGTCTTTACAGGGAACCTAGAAACATAGGACCGAAAAGATCAGTCCCTTGGAAAGCCTAGATCTGAAACCTATTCAATATCCTTAATACTATAATCAACTAGAACAGACGAAAACCAAACTTCCTGATGAAACAGCTCTTAGTAAGCTGAGAAACGCGTTGCAATTTTAATAAAGTTTTTAATATACACTTGCTATCTCCCTGGTGTATATCACTGTGTACACCTTGCTGGCTCTCTGGAGTTTTTTATCTTGGACAACTGCTGTTTTTGTCTGGAGTGCACAGTCCACTGGGCGGCTGCGAGGTCCCAGTCTGCTGTTAGTGCACCTGAAGGTGCATTGGATCTTGTAAGTGTAACCTTATAGCAACTCCCTGCTCTGTATTAAACGTTACTGGTCTATGTCTGTGTGTTTTTGGCCACTGCAGGCTTTCCTAAGGATCTATGATTGGGTGTGTGCTTTAGAGTATCAGTGAGCTGGATCACTGTGAGGTTCCAGTCTGCATCAATAGCACCATGGGGTGCGCTCTGTTTGTGAGTATGCACCTGCATTTGCATTTTTGGCTTTGTGTCTTGGTGGTACTACGCCATGTTGGCGCCTCTGTTTCTTTCTCTCTTCCAGAAAAAAAAAATAACCTATCCCCTATCAGATCCTCTGGATTGAGGACTGTATCTACATGCAAACTTAGATGAGGAGAGGATATTAAAACTGCTAGATCTGTTCCAATTAAACTAATGGGAACTGACCCTGTCAGCATTCTCCAGAGCATATACATAGACCTGTTAAATAGGTTTGCAGCCTTACAAGCAGATGGGTTAGTGCTCAAATTCAGTTATAGACACTGAAGCATTTACAAATACTATTCTATAGTTTCAAGACAGAACCAGAAGAACTCTGAAACTAGGCGGAAAGTAGCCCTGTTCTGACGAAAGGGGGCAAATACAAATCTAAGCTTTAAAAATACCCTTGGACTTCCAGAGGAAGAAAAGCTCCTAAACCCCCAGACACCATAGAAATAATAGAAATCCAAATCAGAGTTTAAAGTCTGTAAAAATAAATCATGTCAGCAGACCAAGATTCTAGTTATAATGCTTTGCTAGAAAGTACAGCTAAAAACATACCCTAGCATTAAAGAAAGATGTAAAAAAATAAAAAAAAAAAACATCACAATTGAAAGCATTTGCACATTTAAACAACATAAACGGGTTTAAAAAAACTCACTGTGAGTGCATAAATAATAGAAAAGGGCTCCAAAAAGTATGCACACTATCACGCAGATGTACGCTGACACACGCAGGCCTAAAGGCCGAAGTACGTCACAAAATGTTTGCTTGCAAAAAAGAGTGAAAACCGTGGAGTCAAAAATGTTATGCATGTTAAAAAAATGAAGCAATAAAAATGTAACATTATTTAAAATGGAAAAATCAAATAATTACATATAAATAACTGTCCCAAGGCTATGTATGTATGTATATATATATATATATATATATATATATATATATATATATATATATATATATATATATATATATATATATATATATATATATATATATATATATGTATATATATATATATATATATATATATATATTGATAATCTAAATGGCTTACAGAGAGCTGAATAAATAAATATATAGAACTTACCCAACGGCACTATGCTACTCAAGGAAATCCAGTAGGAAGCCAAGACCAGTGCTGAAACATAACAGCTGAGGGACTAGAATAGGAGTATATTGACAAACTAACAGTCAGAGGCTAAGTCCCTGCCACCCCAAAGGCAAGACTTGTGACTAAGTCCCCACCAGTGAAATATGTGTCACTTCCAATACATCCCTCTGACAAACACTGCACTCTGAGGGAAAACAGGTTTGAACTTGATCTTTCTTTGAGGAATCAAATACACATCTTCATTATTCGACCACCTCCAGTGGAGGCAAAGTAAAGACTGAGGTACTGGTGAGGTGGAATGTTTTTTTTAGAGTTATTGGGGTTTGGGAATCTTTGCCTCCTCCTAGTGGTAGGGAAGAGTAATTCCCATAGTTATGGATCATGTACTCTGCCCACCTGTATGAAAGAGGTGAGATGGAATGTTTTTTTTAGAGTTATTGGAGTTTGGGAATCTTTGCCTCCTCATAGTGGTAGGGAAGAGTAATTTCCATAGTTATGGATTGTGTACTCTCACCACCTGTATGACAGAAATATAATATAATATATATATATATATATATATATATATATATATATATATATATATATATATATATATATACACACACAAATATATACACATATATATATATATATATATATATATATATATATATATATATACATACTGTATATACACATACACCTTTATTATATATTTATAAATAAATATATATACACACACACACATATATATATATATATATATATATATATATATATATACACACACACAAATATATATATGTGGCGGGGCGAAAATACCCGCAGGTATTCGGCATTGCACACGAGCGCAATTTTGCGCTCGCGTGCAATCCCGCCCCCTGCCCGCGCACAGCCAATCACGCGTGGGCAGAAGCTGTCAATCTCCTTGGTCTGACTAGACCGAGGAGATTGAATTTCGCCACATTAGAGGTAGCGAAGAAGCTAAGGAAGCAGCGGTCTGGTGACCGCTGCTTGATAAATGATGGCGAGCAAGTTCTTGAGAGAACTTGCTGCCGTATGGGCTTAATAAATCTAGCCCTAAGTCTGAATATTGTAGTGTTTGCCAACCCCTAGACAGGCTGGAGTGAAATCTGTGGAATGCAGAATCCTGACATTCCTGCATGATGCACAGCGATTGATATGTCCAGAAGCTCTTTATATCCATCCCTAACTTTCCACAGTAAAATAAGTAAGATAAAAAAAAAATTCAAGTGTGTTTTCAAGGGATAAATCCCAGGTCTGAGAAACAATATATATTTTACTAACAAAATGATATGCTTAATTTTTTTTATAATATTTGTTTTGCATGCAGATCATTTTTAATGTTGTGAAAAATCACTGTTGTGTAAAAATAGATTTTAATATTAGTTTTAGGAATTTTTTTGTAACATAGAGGTAAATCTAAGTCATTCAGAAACGTTTATTGAAGGATTTATCAAAATAAATACCTATAGTCATTGATCATTAGCTATCTTTTGTGATTGACACCACATAGTTGGAATTATTCTGCTCATTCAGCACATATTTTGTACATATTAGTTTTTATCTTTGTGTTCTGATCTTTGTTGCACCAGTATTCTTTTCTATTGATACATACATCAAGACAAACTGCACTTTTGTAAAAACTCAAGCACGTGAGTCTACAGGTAAGAAAATCTCTAGAGCACCAACATTCTATATATTTTTTTCAAAAACGTTTTAATTTCGCATGCACTTTTAAGATTTCTGTATCTGAAATTTAGACAGCGAAGCCCAGAATGTGCACCCTATAGGCCAACATAATAAATTTATAACAGAATATATTGTCTAAAAGTACAAATGTTAGAAAACTGAATAATAGTCTTTTTTAAGTTGAAAACATACTTTATTGTTATAAAGAGTAACATAATATATTGTTAAAAAATAAATAAAACCCCACAATGGCCAAGTAAAATGATTAAAATATATATACAGGTAGCCCTCAGTTTACGCCGGGGTTAGGTTCCAGAAGGAATGGTTGTAAATTGAAACCGTTGTAAATTGAAACCCAGTTTATAATGTAAGTCAATGGGAAGTGAGGGAGATAGGTTCCAGGCACCTCTCAAAATTGTCATAAGTAACACCTAAAACATTATTTTTAAAGCTTTGAAATGAAGACTTTAAATGCTAAACAGCATTATAAACCTAATAAAGTAATCACACAACACAGAATATATAATTAAACTAAGTTAAATGAACAAAAACATTTCCTAAACAGCATTATAAACCTAATAAAATAATCACACAACACAGACTTGTAAAACGAGGCCCCTCTTAAATTGTCATAAGTAACACCTAATACATTATTTTTAAAGCTTTGAAATGAAGACTTTAAATGCTAAACAACATTATAAACCTAATAAAATAATCACACAACACAGAATATATAATTAAATTAAGTTAAATGAACAAAAACATTTGCTAAACAGCATTATAAACCTAATAAAATAATCACACAACACAGACTTCACTTGCATTTTTCTACAGTTCTTTCTATGCATTCCAATCTGGACTGATTTATAGCCAAGAGGATCTTGTTCCTTTGAAATCTGCTCGATAGCTCAGGTCTGGTTAAACTGATTAATTTCAGCTTGCTTGGCTTTGCTGCAACACAAGCGGACAGCTCTACCTACTGGCTATTTTAATAAATGCACTGCTTCTCAATGCATTTCAATAGCAGTCACATGACTGGAAAAAAAGGTTGTTATTCTGAAACGGTGTAAACTGAACCGTTGTAAAACGAGGGCCACATATATATATATATATATATATATATAAATCAGTCCTAACACTTGTAACAGATGTCCATATAAGGGTGCGTAATAAGTTCTCTTCTGATTTTTATAGTAGCCAAAACTAAAATGTACATCATATGATAAATCTAGGAAAACTATATCATCGCTAACATTATTGATATCAGAAATCCCTATTTACAACTCCAGTCCTCAAATACAACTAACAAGCCAGATTTAAGATGTTTTTGTTCCTGATTCCAACAAATAAAACATGAATACTGTTTAATTCCAAGCAAGAAAACTATATTTATTTTCACATTTAGAATATGCATAGAGTATAGTTAAGAAGTAATGTAACAAAAGGCATATTTTTAAAAAAATAAACTTATCAATTTAGTAATATATCTGCTACAGGTCAAATTTATGTCAAAGAAACAATGGAGACAATTACTATAGGCCTAGATTTGGAGTTTGGCGTCAGCCGTGAAAACCAGCGTTAGAGGCTCCTGACGCTGGTTTTAGGCTAACTCCGGTATTTGGAGTCACTCAAAATAGGGTCTAATGCTCACTTTTCAGCCGCGACTTTTCCATACCGCAGATCCCCTTACGTCAATTGCGTATCCTATCTTTTCAATGGGATCTTTCTAACTCCGGTATTTGGAGTCGTGTCTGAAGTGAGCGTTAGAAATCTAACGACAAAACTCCAGCCGCAGAAAAAAGTCAGTAGTTAAGAGCTTTCTGGGCTAACGCCGGTTCATAAAGCTCTTAACTACTGTACTCTAAAGTACACTACACCCATAAACTACCTATGTACCCCTAAACTGAGGCCCCCCCACATCGCCGCCACTCGATTAAATTTTTTTAACCCCTAATCTGCCGACCGCCACCTACGTTATACTTATGTACCCCTAATCTGCTGCCCCTAACACCGCCGACCCCTGTATTATATTTATTAACCCCTAATCTGCCCCCACAATGTCGCCTCCACCTGCCTACACTTATTAACCCCTAATCTGCCGAGTGGACCGCACCGCTACTATAATAAAGTTATTAACTCCTAATCCGCCTCACCAACCCTATAATAAATAGTATTAACCCCTAATCTGCCCTCCCTAACATCGCCAACACCTAACTTCAATTATTAACCCCTAATCTGCCGACCGGAGCTCACCACTATTCTAATAAATGTATTAACCCCTAAAGCTAAGTCTAACCCTAACACTAACACCCCCCTAAGTTAAATATAATTTTAATCTAACGAAATTAATTAACTCTTATTAAATAAATTATTCCTATTTAAAGCTAAATACTTACCTGTAAAATAAATCCTAATATAGCTACAATATAAATTATAATTACATTGTAGCTATTTTAGGATTAATATTTATTTTACAGGCAACTTTGTAATTATTTTAACCAGGTACAATAGTTATTAAATAGTTAAGAACTATTTAATAGCTAAAATAGTTAAAATAATTACAAATTTACCTGTAAAATAAATCCTAACCTAAGTTACAATTAAACCTAACACTACACTATCAATAAATTAATAAAATAAAATACCTATAATTATCTACAATTAAACCTACCACTACACTATCAATAAATAAATTAAATACAATACCTACAAATAACTACAATGAAATAAACTATCTAAAATACAAAAAATAAAAAAGAACTAAGTTACAAAAAATAAAAAAATATTTACAAACATAAGAAAAATATTACAACAATTTTAAACTAATTACACCTACTCTAAGCCTCCTAATAAAATTACAAAGACCCCCAAAATAACAAAATGCCCTACCCTATTCTAAATTACTACATTTCAAAGCTCTTTTACCTTACCAGCCCTGAACAGGGCCCTTTGCGGGGCATGCCCCAAGAAATTCAGCTCTTTTGCCTGTAAAAAAAAACATACAATACCCCCCCACATTACAACCCACCACCCACATACCCCTAATCTAACCCAAACCCCCCTTAAATAAACCTAACACTAAGCCCCTGAAGATCTTCCTACCTTGTCTTCACCCTACCAGGTTCACCGATCCGTCCTGAAGAGCTCCTCCGATGTCCTGATCCAAGCCCAAGCGGGGGGCTGAAGAGGTCCATGATCCGGCTGAAGTCTTCATCCAAGCGGGAGCTGAAGAGGTCCATGATCCGGATGAAGTCTTCATCCAAGCGGGAGCTGAAGAGGTCCATGATCCAGATGAAGTCTTCTATCAATGGCATCTTCAATCTTCTTTCTTCCGGATCCATCTTGCAGACCTCCGACGCGGAACATCCTCTTCTCCCGACGCCTACTAGCCGAATGACGGTTCCTTTAAGGGACTTCATCCAAGATGGCGTCCCTCGAATTCCGATTGGCTGATAGGATTCTATCAGCCAATCGGAATTAAGGTAGGAATATTCTGATTGGCTGATGGAATCAGCCAATCAGAATCAAGATCAATCCGATTGGCTGATCCAATCAGCCAATCAGATTGAGCTTGCATTCTATTGGCTGATCGGAACAGCCAATAGAATGCAAGCTCAATCTGATTGGCTGATCGAATCAGCCAATCGGATTGAACTTGATTCTGATTGGCTGATTCATCAGCCAATCAGAATATTCCTACCTTAATTCCGATTGGCTGATAGAATCCTATCAGCCAATCGGAATTCGAGGGACGCCATCTTGGATGACGTCCCTTAAAGGAACCGTCATTTGGCTAGTAGGCGTCGGGAGAAGAGGATGTTCCGCGTCGGAGGTCTGCAAGATGGATCCGGAAGAAAGAAGATTGAAGATGCCGTTGATAGAAGACTTCATCCGGATCATGGACCTCTTCAGCTCCTGCTTGGATGAAGACTTCATCCGGATCATGGACCTCTTCAGCTCCCGCTTGGATGAAGACTTCAGCCGGATCATGGACCTCTTCAGCCCCCCGCTTGGGCTTGGATCAGGACATCGGAGGAGCTCTTCAGGACGGATCGGTGAACCTGGTAGGGTGAAGACAAGGTAGGAAGATCTTCAGGGGCTTAGTGTTAGGTTTATTTAAGGGGGGTTTGGGTTAGATTAGGGGTATGTGGGTGGTGGGTTGTAATGTTGGGGGGGGGGGTATTGTATGTTTTTTTTTACAGGCAAAAGAGCTGAACTTCTTGGGGCATGCCCCGCAAAGGGCCCTGTTCAGGGCTGGTAAGGTAAAAGAGCTTTGAAATGTAGTAATTTAGAATAGGGTAGGGCATTTTGTTATTTTGGGGGTCTTTGTTATTTTATTAGGGAGCTTAGAGTAGGTGTAAGTAGTTTAAAATTGTTGTAATATTTTTCTTATGTTTGTAAATATTTTTTTATTTTTTGTAACTTAGTTCTTTTTTATTTTTTGTACTTTAGATAGTTTATTTCATTGTAGTTATTTGTAGGTATTGTATTTAATTAATGTATTGATAGTGTAGTGTTAGGTTTAATTGTAGGTAATTGTAGGTAGTTTATTTAATTAATTTAATGATAGTATAGTGTTAGGTTTAATTGTAACTTAGGTTAGGATTTAATTTACAGGTAATTTTGTTATTATTTTAACTAGGTAACTATTAAATAGTTCTTAACTATTTAATAGCTATTGTACCTGGTTAAAATAATTACAAAGTTGCCTGTAAAATAAATATTAATCCTAAAATAGCTACAATGTAATTATAATTTATATTGTAGCTATATTAGGATTTATTTTACAGGTAAGTATTTAGCTTTAAATAAGAATAATTTATTTAATAAGAATTAATTAATTTCGTTAGATTAAAATTATATTTAATTTAGGGGAGTGTTAGTGTTAGGGTTAGACTTAGCTTTAGGGGTTAATACATTTATTAGAATAGCGGTGAGCTCCGGTCGGCAGATTAGGGGTTAATAATTGAAGTTAGGTGTTGGCGATGTTAGGGAGGGCAGATTAGGGGTTAATACTATTTATTATAGGGTTAGTGAGGCGGATTAGGGGTTAATAACTTTATTATAATAGCGGTGTGGTCCGCTCGGCAGATTAGGGGTTAATAAGTGTAGGTAGGTGGAGGCAACGTTGTGGGGAGCAGATTAGGGGTTAATAAATATAATATAGGGGTCGGCGGTGTTAGGGGCAGCAGATTAGGGGTACATAAGGATAATGTAAGTAGCGGCGGTTTACGGAGCGGCAGATTAGGGGTTAAAAATAATATGCAGGGGTCAGCGATAGCGGGGGCGGCAGATTAGGGGTTAATAAGTGTAAGGCTAGGGATGTTTAGACTCGGGGTACATGTTAGGGTGTTAGGTGCAGACGTAGGAAGTGTTTCCCCATAGCAAACAATGGGGCTGCGTTAGGAGCTGAACGCGGCTTTTTTGCAGGTGTTAGGTTTTTTTTTCAGCTCAAACAGCCCCATTGTTTCCTATGGGGGAATCGTGCACGAGCACGTTTTTGAGGCTGGCCACTTGCGTAAGCAACTCTGGTATCGAGAGTTGAAGCTACGTTAAAAATGCTCTACGCTCCTTTTTTGGAGCCTAACGCAGCCTTTATGTGGACTCTCAATACCAGAGTTATTTTTATGGTGCGGCCAGAAAAAAGCCGGCGTTAGCTACGCGGGTCGTTACCGACAAAACTCTAAATCTAGGCCATAGTTTTTTGTTACAGGGGCTTCAGAGCTTAGAACAAAATAAAGCAATTGTCAACAACCTTCAAGCAGCTTCTTAGACATCTGAAGCCTTTAGACATACTAAACATACATGTATACCTCTTCATTTCATACACACACATATATATATATATATATATATATATATATATATATATATATATATATATAAATATATATATATATATACCTCAAGTGCCCAGGAAGTACATTTCCAGCTTCATACAGTAACTGCAACTCTTAGTTCAGAGAAATCAAATTGGATGGTTCTTGAATTTGACAACACCATTTACGAAAAACATTATTTTGTTTGTCATCATTGACATTATTATGTTCAGGACATGTTATGCTTCTTGCCCCCATGGAATAATTCTACAGTTGCTTATGGTTACCCATCATCTATCAATAGATCTATAAGTGCTGACACGTAGATTACTAAATTGCTGTGTGATTTCTCTTTTTGCAACAGGGTTTAATAGTATACCTAATTTAAAAAAAACAAAACATGTAAATGTGTTGTGCATAAACAATGTTTATACCACAACAATTGTCTTCAGTATTTATTAGGTACTTTGGAGACTATTGAATATTCAAATTTTTTTTGTTTTTGTTGCATTGTCACTATAAACATGTAAATCACACTGACACCCCACACACTTTCAAAAATGTAGATCCAATATCAATGATAAATGTGTATACCTTGCACACACAAATAAAACGTACAAACCTGTGACATTGTAGGCACTGGGGTAACAGCTCTTGTTGGTATAAAAGTAAAAAAAAACCTGAGGGTCTATAAACTTAAAGGGACATTAAACACTAATGACTAGATTTAGAGTTTGGCGTTAGCCATCAAAACCAGCGTTAGAGGCTCCTAACGCTGGTTTTGGGCTACCGCTGGTATTTAGAGTCAGTCAGGAAAGAGTCTAACGCTCACTTTGCAGCCGTGACTTTTCCATACCGCAGATCCCCCTACGCCATTTGCGTATCCTATCTTTTCAAAGGGATCTTTCTAACGCCGGTATTTAGAGTCGTGGCTGAAGTGAGCGTTAGAAATCTAACGACAAAACTCCAGCCGCAGCAAAAACCCAGGAGTTAAGAGCTTTCTGGGCTAACGCTGGTTCATAAAGCTCTTAACTACTGTGCTCTAAAGTACACTAACACCCATAAACTACCTATCTGCGAGCTCAATCTGATTGGCTGATTGGATCAGCCAATCGGATTGAACTTGAATCTGATTGGCTGATTCCATCAGCCAATCAGAATTTTCCTACATTAATTCCGATTGGCTGATAGAATCCTATCAGCCAATCGGAATTTGAGGGACGCCATCTTGGATAACATCCCTTAAAGGAACCTTCATTCTGTTTTAGGACGTTGGAAGAAGAGGATGGATCCGCGCCGGAGGTCTTGAAGATGGAGCCGCTCGTCATCAGATGGAAGAAGATAGAAGATGCCGCTTGGATGAAGATGTTTGCCGGTCCGGATCTCCTCTTCTGCCCGGATAGGATTAAGACTTCTGCCCGATGATGGACCTCTTCAGCCGGATCATGGACATCTTCAGCCCCCGCTTGGATCAAGACTTCAGCTGGAGGATGGACGTCTTCAGCCCCCGCTTGGGCTTGGATCAAGACTTCAGCCGGAGGATGGACGTCTTCAGCCCCCGCTTGGGCTTGGATCAAGACATCGGAGCCTGGACGGATCGGTGATACCCGGCGTGGTGAAGGTATTTTAATGTATGTAAATTACACAGGAATAAAACATTAACTATGTACTGCAAACATTGTAATTTAAGTACAGGTAGCCCTCAGTTTACGCCGGGGTTAGGTTCCAGAAGGAATGGTTGTAAATCGAAACCATTGTAAATTGAAACCCAGTTTATAATGTAAGTCAATGGGAAGTGAGGGAGATAGGTTCCAGGCACCTCTCAAAATTGTCATAAGTAACACCTAAAACATTATTTTTAAAGCTTTGAAATGAAGACTTTAAATGCTAAACAGCATTATAAACCTAATAAAGTAATCACACAACACAGAATATATAATTAAACTAAGTTAAATGAACAAAAACATTTCCTAAACAGCATTATAAACCTAATAAAATAATCACACAACACAGACTTGTAAAACGAGGGCCACCTGTACATTGGATGTGCAAAAAATGCAAGCAATCCATACTTAAAGGGACAGTCTACACCAGAATGTTTATTGTTTAAAAAGATAGATAATCCCTTTATTACTCATTCCCTAGTTTTGCACAACCAACACAGTTATATAAATACACGTGTTACCTCTGTGATTACCTTGTATCTAAGCTTCTGCAAACTGCCCCCTTATTTCAGTTCTTTTGACAGACATCCATTTTAGCCAATCGGAGCTGGTTCACCTGAACTCCACGTGTGTGAGCACAATGTTATCTATATGACACACATGAACTAACACCCTCTAGTGGTGAAAAACTGTCAAAATGGACTTCTCCAGACTGGCTACCATCTTGTGGAACTCTCTGCCTCACTCCACAAGACTCTCCCCTAGTTTTGAAAACTTTAAGCGCTCCCTAAAGACTCAACTGTTCAGGGATGCATACAACCTACACTAACCTTTCTTTATACCGTTTCATCTCTTCCATTGATATCCCCTTGAACCCCCTTAGCATGTAAGCCTAAGAGCCATGCTGTTTGTAGATCACCTTCTTTAGAGCTGACTACAAGAGTTCAACTCTCGGCAGGGCCCTCTACCTGTCTGATCCCTATAAATGTTTCCTGGTATTCTGCCTATGTTTATAGGGCTGCAGAATCTGTTGGCGCTCTACAAATAACTAATAATAATAATAATAATAATAAATGCCCTGAGAGAAGGGTCAGCCTTCAAAGGCTTAGAAATTAGCATATAAACATCCTAGGTTTAGCTTTTAACTAATAATATCAAGAGTACAAAGCAAAATTGGTGATGATAAATGTAAATTGGAAAATTGTTTAAAATTACATTCTCTATCTGAATCGTGAAAGTTTATTTTGGACTAGACTGTCCCTTTAAAAGTACAAAATACAAACGTAATTGTTTTTTTTATAAAATTGGCTGAACATGGGCGTTACATAAGCGTATATAAAATTGTCTCTCTAATCCCAGTGCAATTCTTAAAAATGTTCACACTGCAGATCTCACAGTTTTTTCTCACCAACTAAAAGGAAGCAAGCTTTTCTCAAAACACTCACAATACTAATACTATAGGCCATTGTAAGATGCTGTACGCAGAAAGCAGCATAATGGGATTTATACTGGCTGCAGGATTTTGTTTTTAAAGTGCGCCCCCTGCTCCATGAATAAGCCCCACTACAGAGTGCAAAACGCGTCAGACTTTTACTTTCACAATCTACCTGCCATGTTTTCTGGATGTTTCAAAGGATTTGTGTAATAAAGTTTGGATTATTTTTATTACACATGCCAAGCCGTGCCTACTTTTTCCTTTGTTTTATTGACTCTGATGTCTTCACTGTGTACTTTTTCATATTTACGCCCATGATGATGATTTTGTTTTGTACTACTATAGCAATAAAACAGTGGTTGGAGGTTACATTGGCTCCATATGTGTTTTAGTTCTTATTCTCAGATCTTTCAATTGATTTTAGCAGGGTAGATTATATTATGGCTGCATACATTTCATAATCCTTGTGTGTTTTTGCTTTGGCTCATTCCACTTTACATTGTTAGTGTATTCTTATAATTAAATTTTCCTAATACAATCATACATATTATTTAAATCTACAAACACAGTTATATTTATCCATTAATGAAAAAATCTTATATTTGTACAATAAAAAAACAGCCATTAAATTAACCTTTCAGAGAGGAAATAGAGAGTGAATTTGTACAAAACACATAGTCAACTGAGAATTTGGTCTTAAAAATAATCAGAACCTACATGTTCATTTTTAATAAGCTAGTTGGAATTTTTATGAACTTCTAAAGGTCAATGAAATATTGAAATAGAAAAATATTACTTGGAAGTTAAGTAAATTTTCATAACACCAAGAAACCTGCCAACTCGTAAATCAACTCAGCCTAGTGCTGAATTGAAGAAAATATTGGTAGGCAGCTAGATATTCAGTTATATGCTGCTGATTACAGATCACAACTCTATAATATGAACATTTAGGAAAACATTCAATTAGTCCATATAATTTTATAGTACCAAATACAGCTAATTTAATATTACATGAAAAGTTAGTTTAAAATTCTTGGAATAGTAACTGTGTAATCGGTGTGAAATACAACTGTTTAGTTTTCTCTCAACTAAACAAAAATCTGGTAAATTTATGTTTTTAAAATCTAACATACAATGAATATAGATATAAGCAAAAATACAAACAGAGCATCATTGCTGATTGCTATAGTACAGATATTCATTTCACTACAACTTCATATCTGCACTTTAACCATCTGATGCTTTTCTGTTCACTTTAGCTTTTTTAACAATATTATTCCTGTGTATTTCACTGGATCTCACACAACTCACAGAAAGGACAGATCACTCAAAACATCTTAATAGATTATGTAAAGTTAATTGCAGATCTTCAACAACACCTCAAAACCTCAAATGATACATGAGGGTAGATTTATTACATGTAAGACAGACATGATTTGCTGTAGCATACGTTGTCAGCATTTAACATTGCACAAGCATTTCTGGTGAAATGCTTATGCAATGCCGCCCCCTGCAAATCCGCAGCCAATTGGCCGCTAGCAGGGGGTGTCAATCATCCTGATTGTATTACGAACGCTGCTTCTTAACTTACGTTTCTGGCGAGCCTGAAGGCTCGCACATAAATCTGCCCTAGAGGATCCAGTGGAGAAGGTCTTTGGTAGCTGCACCATTATCCCACCTACTGAACTCCAGCTCGCTGGATTGTGATAAATAACTTAATTTGTTTCTTTGGCCTTAAACAGACATTTCACACAAAACTGAAATGCACATAGATGAGTTACATCTTTGGATAGAAACACATTTATAATATACATACAGTATATTAGCAAACATGCTTTTAAGTAAAAGCTATCACTATTTTGTTTGTAAGCATTTTTTCCGCTCATGCATGTAAAGCATACCTTAAAATTCTCAGGGCACCAGCATTTTAAATATTGCAGCTGCTCAGAGAACCAGTGAAACTTGTTTCTAATCAAAACTGAAATTAAACTGTGTGCATTCCAATTTTGAGTGGAAGGTCTCTTTAACTATCATTGATACATGCAGGTTTCAATTTTAGCAGTCTCAAAAATACAGGTAGCACTAAGAGACCACTTCTATAAAGCTCTCTGGTCTGTTAAAGTGATAGTAAAGTCCAAATTATTTTTTTAAGATTCAGATAGGGCATGTGATTTTAAACAACTTTCTAATTTACTTTTATTATCAAATTAGCATTGTTTTGTTGGTATCCTTAGTTAAAAGCTAAACCTATGTAGGCTTATATGCTAATGTCTAAGCCCTCGAAGGCCATCTCTTATCTGAATGCATTTGACCATTTTTCACAAATAGAGGGCGTTAGTTCATGTGCTTCATATAAATAACATTGTGCTCATGCATGTGGAGTTATTTAAGAGCCAGCACTAATTGCCTGAAATGCCAGTCTGTCAAAAGATCTCAGATAAGGAGGCAATCTGCAGAAGCTGAGATACAGTGTTAATTTTGACAGCAAATTTCTATTTAGTCTTAGTTTTAGTCTTTTGACTAAAATTCCATTTTAGTTTTAGTCGTATTTTAGTCATCTGAATTGTTTTAGTTTTAGTCTAGTTTTAGTCGACTGAATCTCCAGTAGATTTTAGTCGACTAAAATCTTAGAGGTGTAGTTAAAGTGTAATGCATTATTTAAGCATTTCTCTATAATTTGCAAACTGATTATATACTCCAGGAGTAAACATAACACCTGTTAATATTTATGATATTAAGGTTTAAACATGCAATACAGACACAGATTTAGCTGTTGTGATATGTAACATCTTTATTAAGCTTAAAATTAAATAAAACCAAGTTTCATAAACAAACAGAAGTGCAACTTTAAAATATAAAAAAAAAAAACTGTAAACTGTATTGGCTGTATTGAACAAATTACCCATAATAAAAACTTTTACAGTTCTCTATTACTAATTAAAACAAGTATTAAGTAACTCAACACAGGCACAGCATAACTTAAACTCATATTTGTGGGTTATGCTTATTTCTATAGGAAGAATCAATTGATTGTTCACAGATTCGAAAACAATTTGGCAACGATATTAGCACTGCTCTAGAACTTCCAAACTCATTATATACTCCTGGAGTAAAGGTTTATTAACCTGTCTCTATTTATGGTATTAAGGTTTGAACATGCAATACAGATTTAACTGTTGTGGTATATAACATGTCTTTATTTATCTTAAAATTTAATAAAATTAAGTTTTGTAAAATTTACAAAAGAGCAGTAATTAGATATGGATTGATTATAACACCTTGCATAAAATGTTTTTGTCATCAAATTTTGATTTAGTTTTAGTCATAGTCTTTTGACTAAAATGTCATTTTGATTTAGTTTTAGTCATAGTCTTTTGACTAAAATATTTTAGTTTTAGTCGTATTTTAGTCATCAGAATTTCTTTAGTTTTATAGTCATTTTAGTCTAGTTTTAGTCGACGAAATTAACACTGCTGAGATACAAGGTAATTACAGAGGTAAAAGGTATATTAATATAACTGTGTGGGTTATGCAAAACTGGGGAATGTTAAATAAAGGGATTATCTATCTTTTTAAACAGTAACATTTTTTTTTTATGGTTACTATCCATTTAAGGATATGTAAGACGATTTATCAGTAATGTGAGATACCTTAAGTAATTTTAGAAAGGCAACATTTTACACTCTCTGTTCCCACATTAGGACTGAGGTTCTGGCATGATTTTCCTAAGTCCAGAAACAGAATTATGCAGGCAAGGGGTGCAGTGTGGTAAAACTATGGGCAGTGCTGGGTTATCCTTTGGTCAGTTAAAAAATTATTATTGATGGGGTTGGTTATTTCTAGGTTGCCTTGAAATTCTTTAGCAGGGGTTGTCTGACCCCAAGATTGAATTCTTGGAACTTAAACCTCAACATATAGAGAAAAATTGCATAACAAACAACAAGATAAAGCCCTCTTAAAGGGACAGTAAAGTCCCAATTAAACTTTAATGAATCAGATAGGACATGCAATTTTAAACAACTTTCCAATTTGTTTTTATCATCACATTTGCTTTGTTCACTTGGTATTCTTAGTTGAAAGCTAAACCTAGTTAGTCTCATATGCTAATGGAAAAGCCCTTGAAGGACGCCTCTTAGCTGAATGCATTTGACAGTTTTTCACAGCTAGAGGGCAATAGTGTATGTGTGCCATATAGATAACATTGTGCTCATGCACGTGAAGGGGTATCAAGCGTTGGAAGCGATGCTGCCAAATCATGATCTATGAAAACACTTTTTTTTTTGTTAAGCACAATTTTCCGGCACATCTTGGATGTTGGGCAAGGGATCTGGGATGGGGAGGGAGGTGGGATATTGAGGGGGCAGCTACACTACAGAAAATCTTATTTTTAATTTAAAAAAAAAAATACACAATTATTTGGGGGGCAAACTGGGTACTGGCAGACAGCTGCCAGTGCCCAAGATGGCGGGGGCGGGGGTTAGAGAGCTGTATGGAGGGGATCAGGGAGGTTTGGGGCTAAGAGAGGATCCAACACTGCACAATATGTTTTTTGTTTTGAAAAAAAAACACACCAAAAAAACCCCAAAAACCTTTTATTTTAGTACTGGCAGACTTTCTGCCAATACTTAAAATGTCGGGGACAATTGTGGGGTGGGGGAGGGAAAAGAGCTGTTTGGGAGGGATCAGGGGGTGGGATGTGTCAGGTGAGAGGCTGATCTCTACACTAAAGCTAAAATTAACCCTGCAAGCTCCCTACAAGCTACCTAATTAACCCCTTCACTGCTGGGCATAATACAGATGTGGTGCGCACCGGCTTAAGCGGCCTTCTAACTACCAAAAAGCAATGCCAAAGCCATATATGTCTGCTATTTCTGAACAAAGGGGATCCCAGAGAAGCATTTACAACCATTTCTGCCATAATTGCACAAGCTGTTTGTAAAAAATTTCAGTGACAAACCTAAAATTGTGAAAAATGTAACAATTTTTTTTATTTGATCGCATTTGGCGGTGAAATGGTAGCATGAAATATGTCATAATGGGCCTAGATCAATACTTTTGGTTGTCTACTACACTACACTAAAGATAAAATTAATCCTACGAGCTCCCCAATTATTAACGCCTTAACTGCTGGGTATAATACACGTGTGGTGCGCAGCGGCATTTAGCGGCCTTCTAATTACTAAAAAGCAACGCTAAAGCCATATAAGTCTGCTATTTTTGAACAAAGGGGATCCCAGAGAAGCATTTGCAACCATTTGTGCCATGATTGCACAAGCTGTTTGTAAATTATTTCAGTGAGAAACCTAAAGTTTGTGAAAAAAATTGTGAAAAAAATTGTGAAAAAGTGAACGATTTTTTTTTTATTTGATCGCATTTGGTGGTGAAATGGTGGAATAAAAAATACCAAAATGGGCCTAGATCAATACTTTGGGTTGTCTTCTAAAAAAAAATATATACATGTCAAGGGATATTCAGGGATTCCAATGTTCCAATGTAACTATCGCTAATTTTGAAAAGAAAGTGGTTTGGAAATAGCAAAGTGCTACTTGTACTTATTGCCCTCTAACTTGCAAAAAATGCAAAGAACATGTAAACATTGGGTATTTCTAAACTCAGGACAAAATTTAAAAATTATTTAGCATGGGTGTTTTTTGGTGGTTGTAGATGTATAACAGATTTTGGGGGTCAAAATTCAAAAAAGTGTTTCCTTTTTTTCCTCATATTTTATAAAATGTTTTATAGTAAATTATATGATATGATGAAAATAATGGTATCTTTAGAAAGTCCATTTATTGGCGAGAAAAATGGTATGTAATATGTGTGGGTACAGTAAATGAGTAAGAGGAAAATTACAGCTAAACACAAACACTGCAGAAATGTAAATATAGCCTTGGTCCCAAACGGACAGAAAATGGAAAAGTGCTGTGGTCCTTAAGAGGTTAAACAATAACATTTTTGAAGTTTAATGTCCCTTTAACTAAAGTTATAGCAGAAAAAAACAGAGAAAATTGGAGATCTTTTAAATGCATATGATCAAGAATAATACATTTGCTTTGTCATTCAGTTAGCTAACTTACACCTAGATTACGAGTTCTATTACGGCTCTTAATGCTGAAAATATGGTATTTTCAGCGTTAAAACAGCACCGCAGCCATTACATGTCTTGTCGGTATAGGTGTACCGCAAGCCTTTTAGCCTTTTACCGCAACGTCAGTACCGCACTCGTAAACATGACATTTATTTAATGGGATTCCCATAGCGCTGGTATTACGAGTTTTTCTGGGAGGCTAAAAAGCGAGCGTTACACTCTAAAATGACAAGATCCGTAACGCCATCTAAAGTCAGTAGTTATGAGTTTTACGCTACAAAACTGTAACATAAATCTCATAACTAATGTGTTAAAAAGTACACTAACACCCATAAACTACCTATTAACCCCTAAACGAGGCCCCCCGCATTGCAAACACTATAATAAATGTATTAACCCCTAATCTGCCACTCCCAACATCGCCCCCACTAATAAAATTTATTAACCCCTATTCCGCTGCTCCCCGAAATCGTCACCACTATATTAAAGTTATTAACCCCTAAACCGCCACCCTCCTGCATTGCAAACACTATTTAAATATTATTAACCCCTAATCTGCCATCCACCCACATCGCCTGACTATACTAAAGTTATTAAGCCCTACACCGCTGCCACTATAATAAACCCATTAATCCCTAATCCGCAAGCCCCCACATCGCAATAAATTAAATTAAACTAGTAACCCCTAAACCTTACCATAACCCTAACTTTATATTAAAATTACAATTTCCCTATCTTAAATTAAATTAAAACTTACCTGTGAAATTAAAACAACTAAGTTTAAACTAACAATTAAACTAATATAATTATTAAAATAAAATTAAACTAACTACCAATTAAATTAAACTAAACTACACATTAAAAAAATCCTAACACTACTCTAAAAATTACAAAGTATCTAATTACAAAAAAATAAAAAAGACTAACTTACAAAAAATAACAAACACTAAAGTACGAAAAATAACAAACAAAATGATCCAAAATAAAAAAGAATTACACCTAATCTAATATCCATATCAAAATAAAATACCCACTCAAAATAAAAAACCCTAGCCTACAATAAACTACCAATAGCCCATAAAAGGGCCTTTTGTAGGGCATTGCCCTAAGTCAAACAGTTCTTTTACCTGTAAAAAAATACAAAGACCCCCCAACAGTAAATCCCACCACTCAGCTAACCCCCCAAAATAAAAATCTTAACTCTATCAAAAACCTAAGGTACTCATTGCCCTGAAAAGGGCATTTGGATGGGCATTGTTATTTAGATTGTAAGTTACCACAGGAACAGGGCTCCCAATGCCCCCTATATTTGTTAAATTTTGTCTGGTGTCTCATATTGTACTGTCCTTTTATCTTTGTTACCCATGGACAGCGCTACGGAATCTGTTGGTGCTTTAAAAATAAAGAATAATAATAATAATAATAATAGTATGCGAAAACTTTAAGAAATAAAAATTATTTAAAAAAAAGGGCATTTAGCTTGTTTAGGAATAGCCCAAACCCTAATCTAAAAAACCCCTCACCCAAAAAAACCTTAAAAAAACCTAACACTAACCCCCGAAGATCTACTTACAGTTTTTGAAGTCCCGCTTGAACGATCTTCGTCCAGGTGGCGAGAAGTCTTCATCCAGGTGGCCTCTTCAATCTTCATCCCGGCGGCGAAGTCCTCATCCAAGCGGCGAGAAGTCTTCATCCAGACGGCCTCTTCAATCTTCATCCAGGCGACATCTTCTATCTTGATCATGGCGGCGTGGAGCGGGTCCTGAAGACATTTGGCGTGGAGCATCCTCTTCATACAGTAGCCGCCGTACACTGAATCTTCAATAAAAAGTACACAATCCAAGATGGCGTCCCTTGCATTCCTATTGGCTGAAAAATTTGAATCAGTCAATAGAATTATAGCTGCTAAAATCCTATTGGCTGTTCAAATCAGCAAATATGATTTAAGCAGCTCTCATTCTATTGGGCCATTGGTAGTTTATTCTAGATTAGGTTTTTTATTTTGGGGTGTTTTTTTTAAATGGGTATTAGAATAGGAATCATTTTTATTATTTTTGATAATTAATTTGTTATTTTGTGTAATGCATTTTTTAGGGAGTGTTTGGGGTTTTTTGTAGCAAAAGAGCTGTTTAACTTTGGGCAATATCCTACAAAAGGCCCTTTTAAGGCCCCCCCCAAAGGCCCTTTTAAGGGCCCTTGGTAGTTTCAGGGGTGGGGGTTTGTATACTGTTAGAAGGTGTTTGTTTTTTGTAGCAAAAGAGCGGTTTAACTTAGGGCAATGCCCTACAAAAGACCCTTTTAAGGCCCCCCAAAATGCTCTTGTAAGGGCCCTTGGTAGTTTGGGTGGGGGGGGTTGTATACTGTTAGGGGGTGTTTGTTTTTTGTAGCAAAAGAGCTGTTTAACTTATGGCAATGCCTTACAAAAGGCCCCTTTAAGGGCCCTTGGTAGTTTATTCTAGATTAGGCTTTTTATTTTGGGGTGGTTTTTTTTTTTTTTTTTTAAAAAAGGGCATTAGAATAGGAATAAGTTTTATTTTTTTGGATAATTTAGTTGTTGTTTTTTTGTAATGGTAGGTTTTTTATTTTTTGTAATGGTAGGTTTTAGGGTAAGGTAGCTTAGGTTTTATTTCAGGTTTTATTTTACAGGTAATTTTGTATTTATTTTAACTAGGTAGCTATTAAATAGTTAATAATTATTTATTAACTAGTCTACCTAGTTAAAATAAATACAAACTTAGCTGTGAAATAAAAATAAAACCTAAGCTAGCTACAATATAACTATTAGTTATATTGTAGCTAGCTTAGGTTTTATTTCACAGGTAAGTATTTAGTTAATAATTGTAAATTTAATTTAGATCTATTTTAATTATGTTAAAGTTAGGGGGTGTTAGGGTTAGGTTTGGGGTTAGGTTTAGGGGTAGGTGTAGGGGTTAATAGTTTAATTTAGGTTGTTGCAATGTAGGGGCTGGCGGTTTCAGGGTTAATAACTATTTAGTTGCAGCGATGTTGGGGTGCAGCGGGAATAAGGGTTAATAACTTTAGTATAGTGGCATAGATATCGGGAGCACAAGATTAGAGGTTAATACCTTTATTTAGGTGGCGGCGATATTGGGAGCTGCAGATTAGGGGTTAATAACTGTAGGCAGGCGTTGGCGATGTCGAGGGCAGCAGATTAGGGGTGTTTAGATGTGGGGTTTATGTTAGAGTGTTAGGTTTAAATGTAACTGTAACTTTTTTTTCCCCACAGACATCAATGGGGCTGGGTTACGGAGCTTTTCTTTCCGCAATCGCAGGTGTTAGACTTTTTTCTGACCCGCTCTCCCCATTTATGTCTATAGGGAAAGCATGCACGAGCATGCCAAAACAGCGCTTGTTTTTGGTGAGGTATGGAGCTTAAAAGCACCATATCGCCAGCACAAGCGAGGTTTTTTAAAACTTGTAATAGCTGCGCTATAGGGGATTAAATAACGCCACTTTTGTTGCGTTTGTTAATTTCCCTATAGCGCTCAAAACTCGTCATCTATCTGATTGTTTGCTTTTTATACAGTAGAAGGCTGTTTTTACTAAAACAAAAGATGACAAATGGTGCAGAAATCTGTTTTGCAGAGAAGTGATTTTTAATGATGTAGTGGTTCAGACCAAACACAGTGCAATATTATGAATATTTCAATGCAATGTAGACAACAGTAAAACAGATAAAGCACACAGAAGTAAAACTTAATAATAACATTTATCTAGTTTTCATTTGTATGTTGACAAAGGATGTGACCTTACCTCTGAATATACTGCACAGAATGCTTGGCAACAGCACAGTTTAATCAATCCTCAAATCAAGGCTTTCAAACAGATCGTATGCTTTAAGCAAAGTTATATTTCAGTTTTTCCTGGAAATATATATCTTTGATAGTAAGAAAGTCAAATATATAATGTATTTTTGTGATAATTAAAGTAAAAACTTTGAAAGCACATGCATTGCATTTTGTAATGATATAGGGCTCGATTACAAGTGGAGGGCTATCGTTAGCGATAAGAGCTTAAACATGATTGCGTGCTGTCAAAATTTGCGGTAATTTACACTCCCATATTTTCTATGGGTAGCCTAAAGCATTAATTTGCACTTGTATTACAAGTTAAAATTAAATGTGATTGTGCAAGCGCAATCACATTTACCGCTCAAAATTTTTACGTGATCAGAAAGTTTGCATAAAGAGTTTTTCCAGAAAAAACAGTGATACTAAAACACATTATGGGGTCGATTTATCAAGCTACGGTGGACAGGGACATACATATGTGCCCCTGTCTACCGCAGCTTGCCTCTGGCGGAATTCAGCATTGCATGAGAATGCTATTTTGTGCTCTTGTGCAATGTTGGACAAGACTGGGGAGATTTAAATTCTCCACCTAAGAGGTAAAGAAGAGTTAAGGAAGCAGCAGTCTGACCGCTGCTTCACAAATGTAGACTGCAGGTTCTCTTGTGAGAACCTGAAGTTGAAGGAAGGAGAAGGCAGGTGAAGCCTTTGATAAATCGACTCCTATGAAACCCTAAACCGCCATCCCTCCACATTGCAAACTACCTATATATTTGACAGCAGTATTTGCGCTCCACTTTGTAATACCAGGACACGCAAATGTGCGCTGGAATTACAAGTTAGGTGCAGTCGCATTGCATGGAAGCATTTCACTCACGAGAGCGCACCTCCATAGGCTCCAAAGGGAGCATCTTTCTCATGCCGTGAGACATGGCTGAGAACCTAACACAGTTAAGGAGGTAAGTAGTGCAGCAATTTTAAATATATATGTATATGGAGTTGATTTACCAAGATGCTGCAGACAGGTGCACACATACGCACCCCTGTCCGCCGCAGCTTGCCTCTGTCGTGCTGAATTCCACTGCCGGAATTCAGCATTTCACACGAGCGCTGTTTTGTGCTCATGTGCAATCCCGCCCCCTTCCCGCTCAAAGCCAATCAGGACATGACCAGGGATATTGAAATTCACCAACTAAGAGGTGGCAAAAGGTTAGAAAAGCAGTGGTCTGATGATCGCTGCTTGTTAAATATGGACTGCAGGTTCTTTTGTGATAAGGGGTGCGAAGCCTGCCTGAAGGCTTTCATAAATCGACAAGTGATATAAAAAAATGAAGGCGCCTAAATATGCACACAAATAAAGTGTACAGAAGTGTACATGTGAACATGTGATGTATATCTCAATGTCTTAAATGCCCTCTTCAACAAAGGACAAGGATTAGAGATGTGTGTGATATGTATTCACAACTGTATTCTGAATGTGATAGATAACTATACATAAAAGTACATGTGTGTGTACAAAAAAAATATATAGATAACAATATAACTGTGGATTCGGATAAACCTAAAAAACTGTGCCTAAAAAGTAATACTAATGTGTCTTCAAAATCAAAAATAAAGATATCGAAAACAACCTCCAGCAACAATGTTGCTGAGATAAAATAACTATCAATGCGAGAGATGTTCCAAACGCACAATAGTAACAAACAATATTAGAGACACATATTAGTGGAGGTATTGCATAAAAATACCGGATACATACAATAGATGCCCAAATACAAATAGGGTGAACATATAGTTCTTATCCAAAGTTCATGCAGTGGAGATTATTTCCTCCGGGTGTTCACTCAGATAGCGGGTGTGCGGCAGCAAATACTCCTTCCAAAGCTGATGGCACCAGCGACGATCTGCAGATAGAGGGGAGAAAAGAAGGAGGCGCCACAATAGTGTGAGATCGTAGATGAATAGGACCCCCACAAAACGATACAAGATCACTTACTAGATTCTAAGCACTTGAGAAGTGCCACAGGTGCAGGCTGAACTATTCACAAGCTGTCCAGCGAGCTTATCCTCACGATCTACTCCGATCCAATAGCCAAAGTGAAGATTTCGTTAAACCCCACAAGTCCTTGGGGTCGAAAAGATGCCCAATGATGGTACGAGTATCCTACTCGGGGCAAAAGTACAGCTAATAATAATGTGGCAAAAGCTGATAGCTGGTAAAAAGTTAAAAATAGCTCTTCAAAGCAAAGATAAAAACAAGCGTGATGACAGATAGGTTAAAATATAACATATACGTTTATTAAAATACACTACGCGTTTCCCGGTCACAACAACCGTTTCATCAGGTGATGAAACGGTTGTTGTGACCGGGAAACGCGTAGTGTATTAGGTTTTAATAAACGTATATGTTATATTTTAACCTATCTGTCATCACGCTTGTTTTTATCTTTGCTTTTAAGAGCTATTTTTAACTTTTTACCAGCTATCAGCTTTTGCCATATTATTATTAGCTGTACTTTTGCCCCGAGTAGGATACTCGTACCATCATTGGGCATCTTTTCGACCCCAAGGACTTGTGGGGTTTAACGAAATCTTCACTTTGGCTATTGGATCGGAGTAGATCGTGAGGATAAGCTCGCTGGACAGCTTGTGAATAGTTCAGCCTGCACCTGTGGCACTTCTCAAGTGCTTAGAATCTAGTAAGTGATCTTGTATCGTTTTGTGGGGGTCCTATTCATCTACGATCTCACACTATTGTGGCGCCTCCTTCTTTTCTCCCCTCTTTCATAAATCGACCCCTCCGAATATATACATATAGTCCCTTATAATCGCTTCATGAAGTTAATTTACTAAAAAATAAAGATGCTACTATTTTAATTTTTTATAAAGATTAATACATACAAAGATAATGAAGTTTAGTAGCAATTGAGGGACAAAAATTAACCAGAGGTCTGACCTATGGTTAGTTTTCTGAGCGTTAATTGCTACCACAAGCTTGCAGTAGCAATAACCAGCCACTTGTAATAGCTGGTTATAAATCACACAGCCGTAAACAGGCGAATGTGCCCATTTACGGGTGCATGATAAATTAGTGCTTTACTTGTAATCTAGCCCTTAATAGGCATACTTTGGATAGTTTCTAATTTATTTATATCCTTCTGGAGATATGGTTTCCAGAACTGTACACAATACTCAAGATGAGGCCTAACTATTGATTTGGTATGAGAACCTTGCTATTTCTGCTGCTAATACCTCTCCCAATGCAACTAAGAATCCTGCCGGCCTTAACAACTGCACTGCTTAATTATGTACAACATTTTTAATTTTATGAAATAAAAATTCCCAAGTTATTAGTTACAGTCAGTAACGTACCACTGAGACTGCAATAGATATTTGTGTTTTTTGATCCTAAATGCTCTTGGTAATAATTAAATTTTAGATCCAATATATATCCACATCATTTCCTGGAACCCACATTACATTTTTATAAGTTTCATAGACTTTTGCTGACATGGAATTACAGTATCTCACAAAAGTGAGTACACCGCTCACATTTTTGTAAATATTTTATTATATCTTTTCATGTGACAACACTGAAGAAATTAAACTTTGCTACAATGTAAAGTAGTGAGTCTACAGCCTGTATAACAGTGTACATTTGATGTACCCTCAAAATAACTCAACACACAGTCATTAATGGCTAAACCGTTGGCAACAAAAGTGAGTACACCCCTATGTGGAAATGTCCAAATTGGGCCCAATTAGCCATTTTCCCTTCCCGGTGTCATGTGACTCATTAGTGTTACAAGGTCTCAGATGTGAATAGGGAGCAGGTGTGTTAATTTTGGTGTTATTGCTCTCACACTCTCTCATACTGGTCACTGGAAGTTCAACATGGCACCTAATGGCAAAGAACTCTCTGAGGATCTGAAAAAAAGAATTGTTGCTCTACATAAAGATGGCCTAGGCTATAAGAAGATTGCCATGACCCTGAAACTGAGCTGCAGCACGGTGGGCAAGACCATACAGCGGTTTTACAGGACAGGATCCACTCAGAACAGACCTCGCCATGGTCGACCAAAGAAGTTGAGTGCACATGCTCAGCATCATATCCAGAGAATGTCTTTGGGAAATAGATGTATGAGTGCTACCAGCATTGCTGCAGAGGTTGAAGGGGTGGGGGGAGGGACAGCCTGTCAGCACACGGCATCAAATTGGTCTGCATGGCTGTCATCCCAGAAGGAAGCCTCTTCTAAAGATGATGCACAAGAAAGCCCACAAACAGTTTGCTGAAGACAAGCAGACGAAGGACATGAATTACTGGAACCATGTCTTGTGGTCCGATGAGACCAAGGTAAACTTATTTGGTTCAGATGGTGTTAAGCGTGTGTGGCGGCAACCAGGTGAGGAGTACAAAGACAAGTGCGTCTTGTCTACAGTCAAACATGGTGGTGGGAGTGTCATGTCTGGGCCTGGATGAGTGCTGCCAGCACTGGGGAGCTACAGTTCATTGAGGGAACCATGAATGCCAACATGTACTGTGGCATACTGAAACAGAGCATGGTCCCCTCCCTTCGGAGACTGGGCCACAGGGCAGTATTCTAACATGATAACGACCCCAAACACACCTCCAAGATGATCACTGCCTTGCTAAAGAAGCTGAAGGTAAAAGTGATGGACTGGCCAAGCATGTCTCCAGACCTAAACCCTATTGAGCATATGTGGGGCATCCTCAAACGGAAGGTGGGGGAGCGCAAGGTCTCTAACATCCACCAGCTCTGTGATGTCATCATGGAGGAGTGGAAGAGGACTTCAGTGGCAACCTGTGAAGCTTTGGTGAACTCCATGCCCAAGAGGGTTAAGGCAGTGCTGGAAAATAATGGTTGCCACACAAAATAGACACTTTTGGCCAAATTTGGACATGTACCCACTTTTGTTGCCAATGGTTTAGACATTAATGGCTGTGTGTTGAGTTATTTTGAGGGGGACAGCAAATGTACACTGTTATAAAGGCTGTACATTTACTACTTTACATTGTAGCAAAGTGTAATTTCTTCAATGTTGTCGCATGAAAATATTTACAAAAATGTGAGGGATGTACTCACTTTTATGAGATACTGTATAATGTAATTGTAATGATTTGGTTAATAGTTTTCATCACTAAACTTGCATTTCATTTTAACTTTTCCTTATACGGAGAAAGCTTTGCACATTTAAGTAAAATAAGTATGATGTAAAATGTTTATTAGCAAAATAATCCTTGGTTTAAATAAGCAGCAAAACTTTCAGGGTGACCACTTATCATACATACGGTTCATGGAAGCTTTCTGTTCCAGGGATGTGAGGGATCTTGTTGAATGCAGTGCATCTGAAGGGCACAGTCATGATGGGAGGGAGGAGGCTCTGGGTGTGTTGGGGGTTGTGTGGGTGTGTTGTCATGGAAACTGCTCAAGATCAGGATGTGCTCTATGAAGACCTCTAGCTGTCCCTAGAAATAAGGTAATTCACTCACAAGTCGGAAGTTTGCAACACCACAAGAGCCTTGCCAGTTGAAAGGTCAGCATAAGGCCAGTGCATCTGTAACAGGCCCGATTTTCAGTATTACCTAGGGTGATAGCAGGTAAAATAACCATGTTTACTTATCAGCTGACTAATTCACTTGTGCTCTAGTTCAGATATCCTCAAAATCTGGCCTGTTAGGGAGGCTTGAGAACAGGTTTAAAAAGCAGTGGTATAAGGTAATACAAGAAAATGCCCAGGAGCTAAACTTCAGCTTTCCAGTACATTTATAATTTCTCCACTTAAATAACATCTTTATCTCAGTTTTTTTGTCATGTTTATATTTCTGGGTCTAGGTGTCTGACAGTTTGTATATTTTTGAATATGCTAAAGGAATAAAACAGCATCTACAGTAAAATGCAATTAAGCAGTTTAATGTTGGCCATTTCTTATGCAAAGCTCAAACACAGCAAACACACACTTTAACAATAAAGGTACAGAAAAACACTATTAACTAAAGATTATGGAGCAAAAAGTACAAATGCTCACCCAAAAAGATAATTGCTATAATTGATCATATCAGACAGATGGAGGAGTTTGCATTTAGACATCTTAACAAATTTGAACTCTATCTAGAGATTTGGAATAAATGGAGTGAGGCACAGTCCTCGTAGACATTAGGGAAACATACAGTACACGATCACTTACATGAACTTCATCTGCAGAAACCCCCCCTCCCCCTTTTTTTTTTTTTCTTCTCCCTCTCCTCCCTTTTTTCTTTGCATTCCCTTTCCCCCTTTTCCCCTGAGTAATGCCCTTAAAGGCCCGAGCACTTAACACTCTTCTATATCAGCATCTTGAATGATGAGCTACGCACTGTGTAAAGCAGGATTTGAACCCAATATGAGGAGATGATCATTCTGTCCGGGATGCGCTGGAGGTACAGAGTGTAAGATACAAGTTTAATGTTTGACTCTATATTCTCTCACATATAAATGTATCTAATATGTGTACAAAAAGAAGGAAAATAATGTATATGCACACACTTATACCTCTTGACAAACAGTGCCTTATTTCTATGGTGTATGCCAAGTATACTAATATAACTGTTATATGATGTTACAAAAATCTTGTGCTCTAACAGATCTTATGTTGTACGATTGTTCAAATTGTGTAACGTCTACATTTATGCTTTGTTCTCACTGTTAAATTCTTTTTGTTCCTCAATAAAAAAACTATTTAAAAGAAAAAAAAGTACAAATGCTAAAACATTATTATTTGATACAACTACTAAGACAATATACAAGTTTTGTTTCATGTTATTTTGTTTACTTCGAAGTAAAAAATATTTCCTAGGTAAAGTATAGATTATCATTTAAAATATACATGTGATATTCAATAAATTAATATACATGTGATATTCAATAAATTCATATACATGTGATATTCAATAAATTCATATACATGTGATATTCAATAAATTCATATACATGTGATATTCAATACATTAATATACATGTGATATTCAATAAATTCATATACATGTGATATTCAATAAATTAATATACATATGATATTCAATAAATAACATGCAAATAAATATTGTCTGTTTGGCAATTTTTCCAAAGCTTGTGTGTAAACTTGCACAATGCACAGGCTTTAAGGAGACTTTTGTATTTGATAAATGGAAGCCTATAACATATCTATATGTTTTCTATTTTGTTTCTACTGCCATTCATTTATATATGTTTGTAGGAGACATATCAAGTGAATTCATTTACAAATTTGTAGATAGTTTGAAAAGTGCTTATACTGTATATATTGTATTCTTTAGTGTTATACTAATTAAAACTATAGTTCTATCTTCATTCAGTCACATAGATTAAACTATACAGGTTTTAATTTTCCCAACTGAATTCAAAATGTCCTCTAGAATAGAGGAATTTTGAAAGCTAGAAGCAAATTATTTTTTGACAAGTTAAGATGCACTGTGTACACTGCACACATCTTACAATATAAGTGTGAAAAATGAAAGTTTGATGACTGCTTTACATGACTGAAGCAGACAGAATTTGACGCCTCTCATAACACATATGTCAACAAGTTCTCTACAGTTCACAACAGTTTTTGAAATTATTTCCATGGAGATATGTAGCTGACATTTTTCTTCATAATATCTTTGTTTTTAGAAAACATTCTATGCATATTTAGTTAGATATAGTGATGTCCTATAATCCTTGAAAACATGTTTACTATTTTAAGGGTTGATAGACCTATTTTGGTGGACTTCAAAGTTGGTTTTATTTATCCTCAACCACTCAACTGAATACATCAAACGTTCAGCTTCTGGGAATAAAACAAAACTAAAAAAACAGACTTCTTGTCATCTCAATAGTTTTACCATTATGTTTATTAAAGGATTGTGAGAAGCAACATATCTGAATCTAAAACGTATCAGTGAGCCACCAAGCTGCAGTTGGAGTGCAAAGACCGTCTGCATGATAGTTATATTTGTAAGGCTCAGCTTTTCAGAAGTATTTGACAGGATGTCTGTTTTGTTTTATGTTTTTATTCTCTTTCCATCACCTAACTTGAAACAGAAACTAGTCCACAGAAAACTGAAAATATTGAGAAAGTTACTAAATGCTGCCATAAAACACTGCACATTGTGAAACGACATTTGTGACAACAGCACAGTCAGTCACAATAAAACATACAGTGCCAGATTACAAGTGGATCGCTAATCATCTCTTCCGCTCAAGCGTTAACTGCAATAGAAGTTCAGCTTTTTGTGCTCGTCAGGTGGCATTTGTATTATAATTTGAAAATAAACTGAAGAAGAAGTCAATGGAGTAAAAAATTTGGAAAACCTAACACCCTACTCACATGAAAACATGATTCCATATTCTTAAGTCTGCTAACCTGGCATGAAAATATTAATATTTCACGTTCCAATGTTCTTCACATGTATTCATAAATACATATTTCTGATAGTATTTTGGTACTATATATATATACATGATTTTATATAGGTGTAGATATATACAGATATATAAAGAAATATCTAACATATTCCCCTATGTGCAGAGCATATGAATGTGAAATATTTACAGTAAATACATAGTATAACATTTAATTAAAAATAAATAGTGCATAAATATGATTTTACATGTTTTCATCTACTTCTTTATATGTCATTGTGTGTATATATATGTATATATATATATATATATATATATATATATATATATATACACTGTATGTGTTTGTGTGCATGTGTTTTTATGTGTTTACATGTGTATATATGTCTGTAAATACATATATTCACATAAAAATAAATACATATGTACACATATATAGACATAAATATATATACATACATATACATTTTTAGAGATGTATATATTTCAATGTTAAAGCCCTTTGTCTGCCTTATTTTTTCTAAAACCTGAGATCTCTTATGTTTGAGCCTTTATAACTTGTGTGCAATATTTTATTTTAATAATTTTTATTAGATGATGTGTAGGTGTGCCTTGTAATGTATTTTTGATGTGTTTTGTGCAACTTTTTTGTTTTTCGAAAAGTTAAGCAGAGCTCTGAGGACACAGTAATCATTTTAGTGTAAATCGTGTTTGCTCTCAATCAATCGCATTTGCTTCCCCCTGTAATGCCAGAGGTAAACTCTGGCAAAAACCTGCAATAAACCTCTTATCGCTCACGTGCAAACATTAGCACTCCACTCATAGAGGCCCATTTATCAAGCTCCGAACGGAGCTTGAGGGCCTGTGTTTCTGGCGAGTCTTCAGACTCGCCAGAAACGCACGTTATGGAGCAGCGGTCTAAAGACCGCTGCTCCATAACCCTATCCGCCTTCTCTGAGCAGGCGGACAGAGATCGCCACAATTCAACTCGATCGAGTACGATTGGCCGCGAGTCTGCAGTGGGTGGCGTTGCACCAGCAGCTCACAAGAGCTGCTGGTGCAATGCTGAATACGGAGAGCGTATTGCTCTCCACATTCAGTGGATCAGGTCCGACAGACATTTGATAAATAGGCCTCATAGTCTGACCCAGAATTTCAAATACAACATTACTGGGTTATTATCCTATATGCAAGCAAATGTTGTATATATGATATAGTTTATGTTATATGGAATTTTATATTGATAAGGCAGCCAAAATCTGTATCTAAAACCAATCTGCATAGACCTTTTATCACAAATATGGAAACTAAGTATTTCTCTTTAGTTGGACACAATTCCACCCCAAGTGACCACACTATTCAAAACCTCAAAAACATTATTCTCATAGGCAAATTAAAAAACACCCTGAAATGGAAAATTGATAATATATTTCAGTAGGAAGGAAAAAATGTGGAATCCGGTTTCTGAACATATCAACACATTACACAAAATGGTATATTGTATGCCAAACTCATCTGGTTACTTGTACATAACATTAAGGTCCTTATTTATTATTCATTGAGAAGATAGAACTTCCAGCCATGGAACTTATCTGCCTGCATTCAAGGCATGTGAGGTGGCATCTTCAGCATGCATTTGTCATTGCACAAGTTTTTACTTTTGCTGCTCTGTCCCTGCTCTTGTACAGCAATGTAGCCCAGGATGATTTATGGTTGACATCTGTGAGGTGGCTAATGACTTTATGAGCAGGCCATGCATGTTACATTTTATGTGCAGGCCATGAATGTTAACTTGCACACTGCACAGCCTTAAAAGAAGCTTTTGCACTTTGATGAATAGAGCTCTTTGACTGTACTTGTACTTAAAGGGACAGTCTACTCCAAAGTGATTCAGATAGAGCATGACATTTTAAGCAACTTTCTAATTTACTCCTATTATCCCATTTTCTTCATTCTATTGGTATCTTTATTTGAAATGCAAGAATGTAAGTTTAGATGCCGGCCCATTTTTGGTGAACAGCCTGTGTTGTTCTTGCTGATTGGTGGATAAATTCATCCACCAATAAAAAAGTGCTGCATAGAGTTCTAAATAAAGATAGCAAAAGAACGAAGAAAAATTGATAATAGGGGTAAATTAGAAAGTTGCTTAAAATTGCATGGTCTATCTGAATCACAAAAGAAAAAAAATTGGGTTCAGTGTCCCTTTAAGAACAGGCAGAGATTTAGAGTTTTAGATGTTATAAAGTATATTAATATAACAATTTTGCTTATGCAAAGCAAGGTAATTGCTAATAAAGGCATTATCTATCTCTTTAAACAACAATAATTTTGGTGTAGACTGTCCCTTTAAATTTGCATTTAATATTTTAAATGTATTTACATGCATGTCCACCTATGCTTTTTTTTTACTTTTGTGTATACTAATGCAGGGAACTTTGGGCAGGCTCTAAAGCAGAAAATATGAATATATATAAAAACTAGATACTCTCAGAGATGAGTAAAAGGGAGAAGGGAACACTAGGATTCAGGATTTAGTTCTGGAGTGCAGACTATTATACAGGTGTTCAGGCTGAAGCCTAATTGTACAGACTGTAGACTTCGGGACATATGTATCAATGTGCGAGCGGACATGATACGAAGTAGGGCTTCATGTCCGCTGCACATCGCTGCACATCGATAAATGCCAACAGCATACTCTGTCAGCATTTATCATTGCACCAGCAGTTTTTGTAAACTACTAGTGCAATGCCGCCCCCTGCAGATTTGCGGCCAATCGGCTGCTAGCAGGGGGTGTCAATCAACCTGATCTTATTCTATCGGATTGATTTCTGTCCCCGGCCTCAGAGCAGTCGGACAAGTTAAGGAGCAGAGGTCTTTAGACCGCTGCTTTATAACTTCCGTTTCCGGCAAGCCTGAAGGTTTGCCGGAAAAAAGGGGCCTCAAGCTCCACATGGAGCTTGATAAATATGCCCCTTTGGCTGAAGAACATAACCATTGGGTGTATTGAGGTGCCCAGTTTATAATTTAAAGCCCCTTCAGGCTGAAGTCTAATAGTACAGACAATGTGATCCTGGGATTCCGGCTGAAGACTATGATTCCTGGGATCAAGCAGAAGGATGCTGTGCACAGAGTGAATCAAGCAACAAAACCAAATAAAAACAGAGAACACAATGAAGGAAATGGACAATTGAATAAGAGATCATTGTAATTGTCCATATTTAACCATAGATCCCCTCTTGGAGCGGTATCTGTTAAAGTGCACAATGTGTACCTGTGCCGATTAATGTAAGGGCATTGAGCATTTGTATTTTGTACGGTACACATAAATAGAGAGTCTAGAGAGTCTATTGATATATATAGTGTAAATGCGTGACTGTATAAATAAGCAGCTATCATTGCAGCTTGCTAGAGGAGAATGCGATATGAACAGGGCCTGATCTTCTATGAGAAAAAGGGCAGAACCTGGAAGTCCTAGATATATGAGAAATGTGTTCCATAGAAAATAATTAATCTCTCTGGGATACAGAATTTCACAGGGGAGAAAGAAGGTAACTGGAGAACACCTGGGGCTTCTATAAAGGCTCAGTTTGCATTAATTGCAAATTAAACTGAAGGGTTGTTTTTACTACAATTTAACTTGCTTTTGCCTATAGTTAAGTATATAATACTTTTCTGTCAGTTAAATTTGTGTATTGTGATTTTTGAACAAACTTCACCTGCATACAGTGGCTGAAAAAAATCAGTGAGACCAGCTTGTTTAAAATGCATACAGTACGTACATGTATAGCTTGCTGTAAATGTAGCTGAATGGCAATATAACTGGGGAAGTTTCTAAACATGTCGAGTGGTTCCTCTCTACAGCAAATATACTATTAAAGCAAAATTTAAAAAAAAAAATGACCATTAAATGCAGTACATTACACAACCATCATATGTATAATAAAAAGACAATGCAGTAACACTTACTCTGAATTTCAAATGAACAGTAGATTTTTTTCCTGACATATTTTAAAATCTCCTCTGCTTCCCTACTCTGTGGCATATTTATCAAGCTCCTTATGGAGCTTGAAGCCCTGTGTTTCTGGTGAACCTCCAGGCAGTGGCCTATTAAGAGGCGGACAGCAATCATCAGAAATCAACCTGATCAAATACGATTGGGTTGATTGACACCCCCTGCTCGATCGGGTTGATTGACACCCCCTGATAGTGGCCGATTGGCCGCAAATCTGCAGGGGGTGGCGTTGCACCAGCAGTTCACAAGAACAGCTGGTGCAATGCTGAATGCAGAGAGCGTAATGCTGTCCACATTCAGCAATGTCTGTTGGACATGATCTGCTGATCGGATCATGTCGGACAGGCATTTGATAAATAGGCCCCTCTGTGTATCATGTGATAGTCATCAGCAATTCACAGTCGCTTATATGTATTCACAGTGAACTCTTGCACATGTTCAGTAGGAGCCGGTGCCTCAAAGAGTGTACATACAGAAAGATTGTGCATAATTTGATAATATAAATACATTGGAAAGTGTTTTAAAAACTATGTTCTATCTGAATCATAATAGAAAAAGTTTGAATTTAGTGACAAATTAAAATAAAATTATAAAATTATTTGAGCACTGTAAAACTACTCTCTCATATTTACGAGATATTAAAGGGACCTTATACACTCAATTTTACTTTGTATAAATGTTTTGTAGATGATCCATTTATATAGCCCATACAGGTTTTTTTAGTGTTTTTTTTAATGTATAGTTTTGCTTATTTTTAAAATAACATTGGTCTGATTTTTAGATTCCTAACCAAGCCCCAAAGTTTTAGAAGAATACAGATGTATACCTACTCCAGCTTGCTCCCGTTTGTGTAAAGGGTCTTTTCATATGCAGAGGAAGGGGGAGTGGCTGTTATTTCCCACTTAAAGTGGGTGTTCTAGCTACCTTTTTAACAGAGTTAAACTGTGAGCTTCTAAGTAAGTTTTTACACTGTTTTATATTGGATTTTTATATCAGTATCTGTGCATATGATCCTTTATAGTAGTGTCTATTACATGCAGTTATATGAAAATTGGATTATACTGTTCTTTTAATTTTGTATTGTTTTCCTGTAATTTACCCTGAAAACATTGTTTTTCCACTCTCTCGATAGAGGCTGAATAGCCTACTGCAGAATAAAATATGTTGCATTTTATTTAACTGTGCAAAATGCTACACAATGTTTATTTAGGTCAGTGCAAGTTTGTGTTTGCATCCAGCCCTAATACATAAAAAGCAAAGTAGGAAAGCTAAAATTCTTGGGAGTGTTTTCAAGGGGTATATCCACGGAGTGCTCTGGAATAGCACTATTATATCTTTTTTTAAATGTTTAAAACATTTTCTTCTATGCAGATCTTTTTAATGAAACACTTAAATGTTTATATATACTATACATATATAATATAAATGCAATGTTCCTTAAAGAATACATTCCTGAATAACATTCCATTGTCACTGTTCTGTATTGAAATCTGATCCTTTAGATATCATATTATTTTGATCTCTGATTTTGGCATTCAATGAGATGCTCTCCATGCAGTCAAGCTGTTATGTATTCCTTTGAGAATTGTAAGCTAATGTTGCAGACTAAGTGCACTCTTAATCTAAGTCTATAGGGTTTTGTTTTGTTTTGATGCAAATAAAATCTTTGTAACATCACTGAAGTCTTTGTACGTTATTAATCTGGATTTATTTATTTTTTGCCAGCGTTTGAAAGTTGCAATTATTGAAGGATAACAGAGGAATGTCATTAATAGATACACCTCTTAGCCATCTTGTTTTACTCCTTGCTATAGGACTTTTCTGGTCTTTCTAATTTTTTTATCTTTTTAATGAATTTGTAAATCCAGCAGAATAAGACAGCTGGGAAGGGTAAGTAAAACGACTGTACATATTTTTTTTAATAGCTTTAGATTGTATATCAGTATTTACAGTTTAATATTCTTCTAATTTATATTTATGCCCAGAAATATCTACTGTACAAACAAAATATTATGTTCTCCTGCAAAATTGGCTGGTGCATCTCCTTTCCTTAATGCAAATACTAACTCAGCAATTAATAAATAAATATAAAAAAAAAAACTAAAAAAAAAATGGATGAATACTATACAGACAGATATTTTACAAACATCAGTTCAGTTACTTGCAGAACCCATAGTTTGACACATCTTGCAGAGCTTAAGTACTGATGAGGAATGGTAGTAGGTTCCCTAAAACAATGTTTATCCAGTGTTCAGAATATGGGGCCGAATTATCACGCTCCGATACCCCAAAGACCGCTGCTTCATAACTTGTCCGCCTGCTTTGAGGCTGCGGATATCAATCCGACCGAACCTATACGATCGAGCTGATTGACACCCCCTGCTATCGTCCGATTGGCCACAAACCTGCAGGGGGCAGCATTGCACAAGCAGTTCACAAGAACTGCTTGTGCATTTATTGAATGTGTGGCGGATATGATACGCTACATCATATCATGTTCTCTTGCACTTTCATATATCTACCCCTATAAGTGAAAATGTGCCTGAGGGTATATATCAGTGTGTTTTGCTAGAATACATGCTATATTATACTCACAATCCATATAAACAGCCTTTTAGAAAATATGCCTAAATGTATTAGCAATATTATAGATTTCATGCCTTAATGCTGAGCTCTTGTTAATTGTGGATAGCCCAAAATTGAGAGACTATCACATTTCAATTACATTACCCAGAAGCACACTGCCCTGCATTTTCAATAACTGAATTTCCAGTATTTCTTTATTTCTTTCTATTACAAAATGATGGTTTAGATTTCATTAACATAGATAAATTAGAGGTTCTCTGACAAGGAACTACATAAATAAGATTTAATTCATCATATAGGAGCCGATTTATCATCAGTCTGTCCGACATGATCTGCTCAGCGGATCATGTCCGACAGACATCGATGAATGCTGAAAGCATACGCTTCTTGTGAACTGCTTGTGCAATGCCACCCCCTACAGATTCACGGCCAATCGGCTGCTAGCAGGGGGTGCCAATCAGCCCGATCGTATAGGATAGGGCGGATTGATATCCGCAGCCTCAGAGAAGGTGGACCAGTTATGGAGCAGCGGTCTAAAGACTGCTGCTTCATAACTGCTGTTTCCAGTGAGCCTGAAGGCTTACATGGAAACAGGGGCATCAAGCTCCATTTGGAGATGGATAATTTGGCCCCATAGGCTCTTGTATTTTACATTATATATCACATTTTCTGTGAAAAAGGAATCCGGAAGGATCAGCAGCTTGAGAATTAATAAACCTTAATGTTCTAAAAGTGATAGAAAACACACATATATAGCTTAAAAATCAAATGATGAGTGATTAGTAACTTATAGTGAAAAGGATACACTTCTATTAGCTTAAAATGATTGTCAACTAGGAAAAATGTACACTTTTCCTCAATATCTTCTGTGTGCCTCAAAAGAATAGGTGCAAATAGTGTGATTCTAGATTATCAAAATGAAAAGCCAAAAGTCTACTCATGTACAGTGGAGCTGTAGTGTCAGATGGGCAATCTCCATAGCAGTGGTATATCCAATGTATTAACTATAAGTAAACATTTTATAAACAAATATAAAAAAAACGGTGTAAATAAATGAGCAGGAACAATAGTCTAAACTGAATTGCAAAGCCATTCCATGTGTTGAAGTTAACATTCTTACACCACAAACAACTCCATGTGATGTGTGTTGAGTAATGATGACACATCAATGAATGGTCCGCCGTACTCCTTATGGCTATTTGAAGGATAAAGTGTGCATTCCCTTTATTAATTTATAGATTATTTTTTTATCAATATAATATACAGGGAGTGCAGAATTATTAGGCAAATTAGTATTTTGACCACATCATCCTCTTTATGCATGTTGTCTTACTCCAAGCTGTATAGGCTCGAAAGCCTACTACCAATTAAGCATATTAGGTGATGTGCATCTCTGTAATGAGAAGGGGTGTGGTCTAATGACATCAACACCCTATATCAGGTGTGCATAATTATTAGGCAACTTCCTTTCCTTTGGCAAAATGGGTCAAAAGAAGGACTTGACAGGCTCAGAAAAGTCAAAAATAGTGAGATATCTTGCAGAGGGATGCAGCACTCTTAAAATTGCAAAGCTTCTGAAGCGTGATCATCGAACAATCAATCGTTTCATTCAAAATAGTCAACAGGGTCGCAAGAAGCGTGTGGAAAAACCAAGGCGCAAAATAACTGCCCATGAACTGAGAAAAGTCAAGCGTGCAGCTGCCAAGATGCCACTTGCCACCAGTTTGGCCATATTTCAGAGCTTCAACATCACTGGAGTGCCCAAAAGCACAAGGTGTGCAATACTCAGAGACATGGCCAAGGTAAGAAAGGCTGAAAGACGACCACCACTGAACAAGACTCAGAAGCTGAAACGTCAAGACTTGGCCAAGAAATATCTCAAGACTGATTTTTCTAAGGTTTTATGGACTGATGAAATGAGAGTGAGTCTTGATGGGCCAGATGGATGGGCCCGTGGCTGGATTGGTAAAGGGCAGAGAGCTCCAGTCCGACTCAGACGCCAGCAAGGTGGAGGTGGAGTACTGGTTTGGGCTGGTATCATCAAAGATGAGCTTGTGGGCCCTTTTCGGGTTGAGGATGGAGTCAAGCTCAACTCCCAGTCCTACTGCCAGTTTCTGGAAGACACCTTCTTCAAGCAGTGGTACAGGAAGAAGTCTGCATCCTTTAAGAAAAACATGATTTTCATGCAGCACAATGCTCCATCACACGCGTCCAAGTACTCCACAGCGTGGCTGGCAAGAAAGGGTATAAAAGAAGAAAATCTAATGACATGGCCTCCTTGTTCACCTGATCTGAACCCCATTGAGAACCTGTGGTCCATCATCAAATGTGAGATTTACAAGGAGGGAAAACAGTACACCTCTCTGAACAGTGTCTGGGAGGCTGTGGTTGCTGCTGCACGCAATGTTGATGGTGAACAGATCAAAACACTGACAGAATCCATGGATGGCAGGCTTTTGAGTGTCCTTGCAAAGAAAGGTGGCTATATTGGTCACTGATTTGTTTTTGTTTTGTTTTTGAATGTCAGAAATGTATATTTGTGAATGTTGAGATTTTATTTTGGTTTCACTGGTAAAAATAAATAATTGAAATGGGTATATATTTGTTTTTTGTTAAGTTGCCTAATAATTATGCACAGTAATAGTCACCTGCACACACAGATATCCCCCTAAAATAGCTATAACTAAAAACAAACTAAAAACTACTTTCAAAACTATTCAGCTTTGATATTAATGAGTTTTTTGGGTTCATTGAGAACATGGTTGTTGTTCAATAATAAAATTAATCCTCAAAAATACAACTTGCCTAATAATTCTGCACTCCCTGTATAGTCAAAATGTAATCTATATTTGGAGCATAAAGATATTCCAACATTGACAGATTTTATATTATCAAAACGGTTTGCTCGATACAAGGAACCAACCAGACACATATACTGTATGGTAGAAACCAAAAAGGGCTGCATTTCAAAATCTTTATCTAATTAATTAGGGATACAGGTCAAAGTTTGAGATTACACTTAGCTCCTACTGCTAATAAACCCTTAGCTCTGATGGATGACCCTTAGTGGTCAAAAAGTAATGGAAAATCAGAAAAATATATCAAAGCGCCAACTAATGAGGCAGGGTTCAAAATAAAACCATATGCGATATACACCTTATTATTGGTAGATAATTTTATTTAAAAATCTTCTAAAAACAGCTGGTAATGAGATATCTTATACAGATATAGTAAAAATCTGATACAGTAAAAATCTTATATAGATATGATAAAAATGATTTACAATAGCATACAGTAAGTCAATACACATGGATTCATGTATTTAACAATATAAAATCAAGCACACTTGGATGATTTAAAACCAGGGTGATAATATCACACTTTACAAGCAACCTTTATACAGTTTGTGCCGGGTGAAAAACTCTAGTGCAAATATAGCCTGATCAGTATCCCTGATACTAAGGGTATATTGAGCGAGGATTGAGTGAATCCTAAATGGGAGATCACACTTCACTTTGACTCGTGATGGATCCCTATGTACTAAGACCGTTAGATACCAAGTACAGAATGGGCAAACAGATGCAGATTCGCTACACCTCGTTAGAGGTTCGGTAACAGTATTCCGCTTAAGAGATTGGGTAAGTGATTGAGCTGGGTGTGAACAGTCGATGTGCCTGTTAGCGTGCACAAATCGCTAGAAAAAGATGTTGATATACTCAGTGAGAGATGTCAAATGTGTCAAATGCTCAAATAAACAATCCGGTAATCCAAATATCAAGGTTAAAAATAACAGTTGTGTGCAGTGCTAATAAACAGTCCAATAATCCAAACCAAAACAAATAATAACAATTCTGTGTAGTGCTACTAGACAAAAATCGGTTACAGAAAGAAACACAGTGACATACTTTCAAAACAGTGTGTGTAAACAGCAATGAATTTAAAAAACAGTGATTAGGTGGGGGTAATTATAATCCGCTAATACCCAGCATGATTAGTTGTCCATAATAAAAGCAAAAAATAGCAGCAAAAAAATAAAAAGTCTGTTTGCGTACTCCAGACAATTTGTTAGAATAGTTCCTCTGTAGATGGTAATTCAAAGAGTCTATGTGTAGTATTTTCTTTAACGGAGATTGGGCTTCAGGGTTAATAGGCAGGGAACCGATCCAGCGTAACGCGGGTATATTTCCTTCTGCCGAAAAACGTGTATAATAGTGCAGATTGCTTTTACACAAATTTGAAGATTAAAATGTTACTCACCAGTCAACGCGTTTCGGTCATACACTGACCTTTCTCAAGCTGAAGCCCAATCTCCGTTAAAGAAAATACATATATGTATATAAGCATATACATATTTATTTAAACTTTTCTGGCCATTCCTGTGCGACTTACCACCTTTTCTGCGCTAAGTTCTGTGCCAAATCTATCAGCATCAGAATGAGGCTCCCATTGGAGCCTATGGGAACACTCTCTCTTGAACGCAAAGCTTCCATGCATTTAAGTGTGCTGGTATTATGAGTGGAGCGCAAACATTGCGCTCCCAAAAATGTATTACCTCCCCTCCAATGTAGGCTTACCTTACTTACACCCAAAACTTCAACTTTTGGGTCTTTGTTATGCACTTTCTTAAAATGTGTAGATACCACATTTCAAAAATCCCTGTTTAATGTTGTAAACATGTTGATTTATATGAGTTTTTAAAAATCTACTAGATCATCTTTCATAGAATAAATTACATGAGCGTCATAATAACTACACAACATTTGTACTATTGTACTTGATTAATTTTATACTTCTTTCTATTATCCTGGGAAAGAAATTAAGTTGTCCTCATTATTAATTTCCACTTTTATAACGGTTGACATTTAAGAAAAGCTTTTGGCTGGCCAATGATTAAATGAAGATTTTTCTTGAATAAATAAAGCATTTGATTAGATATTTTAAATAGAGTACCTTCATATACACAATATTAGGATTTTCTAATAGTTCCTCTAAAACAGGATCTTTTAATAAGATCCTTCTATTGGCTACATTACGAGTTTTGCGGTATGAGCGGTGTGGTACTAACTTGCAAGTTATTGTCACTGCTTACCTACTTACCTACAGTGATGGTATTATTGGTTTCCAAAAACCCGGTGTTAGCAGGCAAGAAGTGAGCGTAGAGCAAAATTGAGCTCCATACCGCACTCCAATGCCAGTGCTGCGATAAGCCGTGGTGAGCTGGTTTTACGTGCTTGTGCACGATTTCCCCTTAGACTTCAATGGGGTGAGCCGACTTAAAAAAAGCCTAACACCTGCAATAAAGAAGCATAAAGCTCCATAACGCAGCCTATGGGGAAACAAAATTTATGTTTACACCTAACACCCTAACATAAACCCCAAGTCTAAATACCCCTAATCTGCTGCCCCCGGCTCAATCCTATTGGCTGATTGCAACAGCCAATAGGATTTTTTCAACCTTAATTCCAATTGGCTGATAGAAATCTATCAGCCAATCAGAATCTAAGGGATGCATTCTTGGGTGACGTAATTTAAAGGGAAAGCTCATTCAGAAGAAGACGTTGATTGAAGAGGATGCTTTGCGCCGGATGTCTTGAAGATGGATCCGCTCCGCGCCAGATGGATGAAGACAGAAGATGCCGTCTGGATGAAGACTTCTGCCCGGTTGGATGAAGAATTCTGCCGCTTCATTGAGGACTTCTGCAGGCTTCATTGAGGATGGATGTCGGGTCTTCAAAAACTGTAAGTGGATTTTTGGGGGTTAGTGTTAGGCTTTTTAAGGGTTTTGTGTGGAAAAAGAGCTAAATGCCCTTTTAAGGGCAATGCCCATCCAAAGGCAATGCCCCGCAAAAAAAGGTCCTTTTAAGGGCTATTGGTAGTTAAGTTTAGGCTAGGGTTTTTTTTATTTTGGGGGGGATTTTTTATTTTGATAGGGCTATTAGATTAGGTGTAATTAGTTCTGATCATTTCTTTTTTTATTTTGTGTAATTTAGTGTTTAATTGTAGTGTAAGGTTAGGTGTTAGTGTAAGACAGGTTAGGTTTTATTTTACAGGTACATTTGTATTTATTTTAACTAGGTAGTTAGTAAATAGTTAATAACTATTTAGTAACCTTTCTACCTAGTTTTAAATAGGATTTATAAAGGCCTAGATTTGGAGTTTGGTGGTAGCCGTGAAAACCAGCGTTAGAGGCTCCTAACGCTGGTTTTAGGCTACCTCCGGTATTTGGAGTCACTCAAAAAAGGGTCTAACGCTCACTTTTCAGCCGCGACTTTTCCATACCGCAGATCCCCTTACGTAAATTGCGTATCCAATCTTTTCAATGGGATCTTTCTAACTCCGGTATTTAGAGTCGTGTCTGAAGTGAACGTTAGAATTCTAACGACAAAACTCCAGCCGCAGAAAAAAGTCAGTAGTTAAGAGCTTTTTGGGCTAACGCCGGTTCATAAAGCTCTTAACTACTGTACTCTAAAGTACACTAACACCCATAAACTACCTATGTACCCCTAAACCGAGGTCCCCCCACATCGCCGCCACTCGATTAAATTTTTTTAACCCCTAATCTGCCGACCGCCACCTACGTTATACTTATGTACCCCTAATCTGCTGCTTCTAACACCGCCGACCGCTGTATTATATTTATTAACCCCTAACCTGCCCCCCACAACGTCGCCGCCAGCTATCTACAATAATTAACCCCTAATCTGCCGACCGCAAAGTGCCGCCACCTACATTATAGCTATGTACCCCTAATCTGCTGCCCCTAACACCGCCGACCCCTATATTATATTTATTAACCCCTAATCTGCCCCCCTCAACGTCGCCTCCACCTGCCTACACTTATTAACCCCTAATCTGCCGAGCGGACCGCACGCTACTATAATAAAGTTATTAACCCCTAATCCGCCTCACTAACCCTATAATAAATAGTATTAACCCCTAATCTGCCCTCCCTAACATCGCCGACACCTAACTTCAATTATTAACCCCTAATCTGCCGACCAGAGCTCACCGCTATTCTAATAAATGTATTAACCCCTAAAGCTAAGTCTAACCCTAACACTAACACCCCCCTAAGTTAAATATAATTTAAATCTAACGAAATTAACTCTTATTAAATAAATTATTCCTTTTTAAAGCTAAATACTTACCTGTAAAATAAATCCTAATATAGCTACAATATAAATTATAATTACATTGTAGCTATTTTAGGATTAATATTTATTTTACAGGCAACTTTTTAATTATTTTAACCAGGTACAATAGCTATTAAATAGTTAAGAACTATTTAATAGTTACCTAGTTAAAATAATAACAAAATTACCTGTAAAATAAATCCTAACCTAAGTTACAATTAAACCTAACACTAGACTATCATTAAATTAATTAAATAAAATATCTACAATTACCTACAATTAAACCTAACACTACACTATCAATACATTAATTAAATACAATATCTACAAATAACTACAATTAAATGAACTAACTAAAGTACAAAAAAATAAAAAAGAACTAAAAAAATATTTACAAACATAAGAAAAATATTACAACAATTTTAAACTAATTACACCTACTCTAAGCCCCCTAATAAAATAACAAAGCCCCCCAAAATAAAAAAATGCCCTACCCTATTCTAAATTACTAAAGTTCAAAGCTCAACATTACAACCCACCACCCACATACCCCTAATCTAACTCAAACCCCCCTTAAATAAACCTAACACTAAGCCCCTGAAGATCTTCCTACCTTGTCTTCACCATACCAGGTTCACCGATCGGTCCAGAAGAGCTCCTCCGATGTTCTGATCCAAGCCCAAGCGGGGGGCTGAAGATGTGCATGATCCTGTAGAAGTCTTCATCCAAGCGGGGCAGAAGAGGTCTTCCATCCGATTGAAGTCTTCATCCAAGCGGGGCAGAAGAGGTCTTCCATCTGATTGAAGTCTTCATCCAGGCGGCATCTTCTATCGACATCCATCTGGAGCGGAGCGGCAGCATCCTGAAGACCTCCGACGCGGAACATCCATCCTGGCCGACGACTGAACGACGAATGACGGTTCCTTTAAATGACGTTATCCAAGATGGCGTCCCTCGAATTCCGATTGGCTGATAGGATTCTATCAGCCAATCGGAATTAAGGTAGGAATAGCCAATAGAATGCGATCGGAACAGCCAATAGAATGCAAGCTCAATGTGATTGGCTGATCGGATCAGCCAATCGGATTGAACTTGATTCTGATTGGCTGATTCCATCAGCCAATCAGAATATTCCTACCTTAATTCCGATTGGCTGATAGAATCCTATCAGTCAATCGGAATTCGAGGGACGCCATCTTGGATGACGTCATTTAAAGGAACCATCATTCGTTGTTCAGTCGTCGGCCAGGATGGATGTTCCGCGTCGGAGGTCTTCAGGATGCTGCCGCTCCGCTCCAGATGGATGTCGATAGAAGATGCCGCCTGGATGAAGACTTCATTCGGATGGAAGACCTCTTCTGCCCCGCTTGGATGAAGACTTCAATCGGATGGAAGACCTCTTCTGCCCCGCTTGGATGAAGACTTCTACCGGATCATGGACATCTTCAGCTCCCCGCTTGGGCTTGGATCAGGACATCGGAGGAGCTCTTCTGGACCGATCGGTGAACCTGGTATGGTGAAGACAAGGTAGGAAGATCTTCAGGGGCTTAGTGTTAGGTTTATTTAAGGGGGGTTTGAGTTAGATTAGGGGTATGTGTGTGGTGGGTTGTAATGTTGGCGGGGATTATTGTAAGGTTTTTTTACAGGCAAAAGAGCTGAACTTCTTGGGGCATGCCCCGCAAAGGGCCCTGTTCAGGGCTGGTAAGGTAAAAGAGCTTTGAACTTTAGTAATTTAGAATAGGGTAGGGCATTTTTTTTTATTTTGGGGGGCTTTGTTATTTTATTAGGGGGCTTAGAGTAGGTGTAATTAGTTTAAAATTGTTGTAAAATTTTTCTTATGTTTGTAAATATTTTTTTATTTTTTGTAACTTAGTTCTTTTTTATTTTTTGTACTTTAGTTAGTTTATTTAATTGTAGTTATTTGTAGATATTGTATTTAATTAATGTATTGATAGTGTAGTGTTAGGTTTAATTGTAGGTAATTGTAGATATTTTATTTAATTAATTTAATGATAGTCTAGTGTTAGGTTTAATTGTAACTTAGGTTAGGATTTATTTTACAGGTAATTTTGTTATTATTTTAATTAGGTAACTATTAAATAGTTCTTAACTATTTAATAGCTATTGTACCTGGTTAAAATAATTACAAAGTTGCCTGTAAAATAAATATTAATCCTAAAATAGCTACAATGTAATTATAATTTATATTGTAGCTATATTAGGATTTATTTTACAGGTAAATATTTAGCTTTAAATAGGAATAATTTATTTAATAAGAGTTAATTAATTTCGTTAGATTTAAATTATATTTAACTTAGGGGGGTGTTAGTGTTAGGGTTAGACTTAGCTTTAGGGGTTAATCAATTTATTAGAATAGCGGTGAGCTCCGGTCGGCAGATTAGGGGTTAATACTTGAAGTTAGGTGTCGGCGATGTTAGGGAGGGCAGATTAGGGGTTAATACTATTTATTATAGGGTTAGTGAGGCGGATTAGGGGTTAATAACTTTATTATAGTAGCGGTGCGGTCCGCTCGGCAGATTAGGGGTTAATAAGTGGAGGCAGGTGGAGGCGACGTTGTGGGGAGCAGATTAGGGGTTAATAAATATAATATAGGGGTCGGCGGTGTTAGGGGCAGCAGATTAGGGGTACATAGGGATAATGTAAGTAGCGGCGGTTTACAGAGCGGCAGATTAGGGGTTAAAAATAATATGCAGGGGTCAGCGATAGCGGGGGCGGCAGATTAGGGGTTAATAAGTGTAAGGCTAGGGGTGTTTAGACTCGGGGTACATGTTAGGGTGTTACATGCAGACGTAGGAAGTGTTTCCCCATAGCAAACAATGGGGCTGCGTTAGGAGCTGAACGCGGCTTTTTTGCAGGTGTTAGGTTTTTTTTCAGCTCAAACAGCCCCATTTTTTTCTATGGGGGAATCGTGCACGAGCACGTTTTTGAGGCTGGCCTCGTCCGTAAGCAACTCTGGTATCGAGAGTTGGAGTGGCGTTAAAAATGCTCTACGCTCCTTTTTTGGAGCCTAACGCTGACATTATATGGACTCTCAATACCAGAGTTATTTTAAAGGTGCGGCCAGAAAAAAGCCGGCGTTAGCTACGCGGGTCGTTACCGTCAAAACTCTAAATCTAGCCGTTAGTTATTAATAGTAGGTTTTATTTAGATTTATTTTAATTACATTAAAGTTAGTGGGTGTTAAGTTTAGGGTTAGTCTTAGGGTTAGGTTTAGGGGTTAATAAATTTAGTATAGTGGTGGCGACATTGGGGGTGGCAGATTAGTGGTTATTAAATGTAGGTAGGTGGCGGTGATGTTAGGGACAGCAGATTAGGGGTTAATAATATTTAAGTAATGTTTGCGATGCGGGAGTGCGGCGGTTTAATATGTTTATTATAGTGGCGGCGATGTCCGGATCGGCAGATTAGGGGTGAATAATTTTATTTTAGTGTTTGCGATGCGGGAGGGCCTCAGTTTAGGGGTGAATAGGTAGTTTATGGGTGTTAGTGTACTTTTTAGCACTTTAGTTATGAGTTTTATGTTACAGCTTTGTAGCATAAAACTCATAACTACTGATTTTCAGTTTACAATATGTATCTTGAAGTTTTAGCCTGTACCACTCACTTTTTGGCCTCCCAGGCAAACTCATAATACCGGCGCTACGGAAGTCCCATTGAAAAAGGAATTTTTGAAAGCTGCGGTAGTTACGTTGTGTTACGGCCAAAAAAGTGTACGGTGCAGCTAAACCTGCAAGACTCGTAATACCAGCAGTAGTGAAAAAGAGCCTTAACATACCGCAAAACTCGTAATCTAGCCGTATGTCTATTGATCATCTATTTTACTTGTTTATCCTGTATAATGTGTGTTAAGTTCAGGGGGTCCCATTTTTTCTATAGATGATTTTCCTTTAATCTTGTACTGTAATAATTCCTTCCTATTTATATTTTAAACCTCTAATACAAAGTTTTTGTTTATAAAAAAATAAAAAAGTTATCTTTACAATTTCTCCTTAGTCTCAGAATTGGCTCTTCGGTAAGTTGGTTAACCAATGATTTTGGTAACAACTTGTCAAACCAATAAAATTATTTACATCAACTTTTTTTTAATTAAATAAATAAACTTAAATATGTATTTATCTATTTTCAACATAAATTCCCTGATCCAGAAATTATACTTTACTTTGGCTATAGTTCCAGCTAAATTCATGTTGGATTCATTTTTGGAGGTAATTCATGAATTCCAATTGCTGTGTCTCTTTCCCAGATCTTTAACCAGATACTGTCTTCAGCCATGTTGTTCAAAGATAAATTGATCTGTCCAGGTGGCCATAAAGATAATGGTGTTGCAGGGTGAAAAGTTGGTTCATATCACCACTACACTAATTTGTAGAAAATATTAATTTTCAAACCAAAAATAATTTGGTAGTATTCCTTTCTAGACAAATTTAAGTTGATTAGCAGTTATATCTTTATATTTTTTAAGTACACAGTGTGATAGCAGCCTTCAAAACCAAATTCTTCTCCTTTATTAGTTTGGTTTATAAAAAATACCTATTTTTTCAATTGACCAACAGCTACTTGTTCATTTTTTCTTAAAATAGATTAATAATTTACTTTAAAATTGCATATTGCATTTTAAAATGTTTCCATTGGAGTACATTAGAATTGTGTTGGATCAAACAGGAATTTAGGTTTTACATCTACATGTTTATAGATGTCATGTCTCGCTTCATCATTTTCAACATAAAATATTTTTAAGGGACCGATTTTGGAAAAGTTTCTGTACCTTTATTATTAATTTTTATAGTAACATAAAATTACATCTATAAACACTGCAAATTTATTAAACCAGAAGGTTAGATAAAATTGTGTGTAACCCTGCGCAGGATTTTCTAAAATACCAATATGCCAGTAGGTAATGGAGAACCCCTGTCTCCACAAGTGAAAATAGAAAAGATAAAAATAACTACCTTAAAAAAGATAAGAAATTTTAGAACCTCTGGCGCTACAAAAAAATTTTGTTGCTAAAATTGGAAAATAGAAAAAATTGAATGAATGTGAAATGACCTACTTGGTTAAAGAACGTTATAAAACAACCTTTGGTCTTAGTGATAACTTAAACAACGTTTGTTATATGTAAAAAATATGTTTTTATTACATAAAATAAATAAACAAATTAAACAAAATAAGGCCTAGATTTAGAGTTCGGCGGTAGCCGTCAAAACCAGCGTTAGAGGCTCCTAACGCTGGTTTTGGCCGCCCGCTGGTATTTGGAGTCAGTGATTAAAGGGTCTAACGCTCACTTTACAGCCGTGACTTTTCCATACCGCAGATCCCCCTACGCCATTTGCGTAGCCTATCTTTTCAATGGGATCTTTCTAACGCTGGTATTTAGAGTCATTTCTGCAGTGAGCGTTAGAGCTCTAACGACAAGATTCCAGCCGCCTGAAAAAAGCAGGAGTTAAGAGCTTTCTGGCTAACGCCGGTTTATAAAGCTCTTAACTACTGTACCCTAAAGTACACTAACACCCATAAACTACCTATGTACCCCTAAACCGAGGTCCCCCCACATCGCCGCCACTCGATTAAAATTTTTAACCCCTAATCTGCCGACCGCCACCTACGTTATACTTATGTACCCCTAATCTGCTGCCCCTAACCCCGCCGACCCCTATATTATATTTATTAACCCCTAATTTGCCCCACACAACGTCGCCGCAAGCTACTTAAAATAATTAACCCCTAATCTTCCGACCGCAAATCGCCGCCACCTACGTTATCCCTATGTACCCCTAATCTTCTGCCCCTAACATCGCCGACCCCTATGTTATATTTATTAACCCCTAATCTGCCCCCCACAACGTCGCCGACACCTACCTACACTTATTAACCCCTAATCTGCCGAGCGGACCTGAGCGCTACTATAATAAAGTTATTAACCCCTAATCCGCCTCACTAACCCTATCATAAATAGTATTAACCCCTAATCTGCCCTCCCTAACATCGCCGACACCTACCTTCAATTATTAACCCCTAATCTGCCGACCGGAGCTCACCGCTATTCTAATAAATGTATTAACCCCTAAAGCTAAGTCTAACCCTAACACTAACACCCCCCTAAGTTAAATATAATTTTTATCTAACGAAATAAATTAACTCTTATTAAATAACTTATTCCTATTTAAAGCTAAATACTTACCTGTAAAATAAATCCTAATATAGCTACAATATAAATTACATTTATATTATAGCTATTTTAGGATTAATATTTATTTTACAGGTAACTTTGTATTTATTTTAACCAGGTACAATAGCTATTAAATAGTTAAGAACTATTTAATAGTTACCTAGTTAAAATAATTACAAATTTACCTGTAAAATAAATCCTAACCTAAGATATAATTAAACCTAACACTACCCTATCAATAAAATAATTAAATAAACTACCTACAATTACCTACAATTAACCTAACACTACACTATCAATAAATTAATTAAACACAATTGCTACAAATAAATACAATTAAATAAACTATCTAAAGTACAAAAAATAAAAAAGAACTAAGTTACAGAAAATAAAAAAATATTTACAAACATAAGAAAAATATTACAACAATTTTAAACTAATTACACCTACTCTAAGCCCCCTAATAAAATAACAAAGACCCCCAAAATAAAAAATTCCCTACCCTATTCTAAAATACAAAAATTACAAGCTCTTTTACCTTACCAGCCCTGAACAGGGCCCTTTGCGGGGCATGCCCCAAGAAGTTCAGCTCTTTTGCCTGTAAAAGAAAACATACAATACCCCCCCCCCAACATTACAACCCACCACCCACATACCCCTAATCTAACCCAAACCCCCCTTAAATAAACCTAACACTAAGCCCCTGATGATCTTCCTACCTTGTCTTCACCATGCCAGGTTCACCGATCCGTCCTGGCTCCAAGATCTTCATCCAACCCAAGCGGGGGCTAGACATCCACTGAAGAAGTCCAGAAGAGGGTCCAAAGTCTTCCTCCTATCCGGCAAGAAGAGGACATCCGGACCGGCAAACATCTTCTCCAAGCGGCATCTTCTATGTTCTTCCATCCGATGACGACCGGCTCCATCTTGAAGACCTCCAGCGCGGATCCATCCTCTTCTTCCGACGACTAGACGACGAATGACGGTTCCTTTAAGGGACGTCATCCAAGATGGCGTCCCTCGAATTCCGATTGGCTGATAGGATTCTATCAGCCAATCGGAATTAAGGTAGGAATTTTCTGATTGGCTGATGGAATCAGCCAATCAGAATCAAGTTCAATCCGATTGGCTGATCCAATCAGCCAATCAGATTGAGCTCGCATTCTATTGGCTGTTCCGATCAGCCAATAGAATGCAAGCTCAATCTGATTGGCTGATTGGATCAGCCAATCGGATTGAACTTGATTCTGATTGGCTGATTCCATCAGCCAATCAGAAAATTCCTACCTTAATTCCGATTGGCTGATAGAATCCTATCAGCCAATCGGAATTCGAGGGACGCCATCTTGGATGACGTCCCTTAAAGGAACCGTCATTCGTCGTCTAGTCGTCGGAAGAAGAGGATGGATCCGCGCTGGAGGTCTTCAAGATGGAGCCGGTCGTCATCGGATGGAAGAACATAGAAGATGCCGCTTGGAGAAGATGTTTGCCGGTCCGGATGTCCTCTTCTTGCCGGATAGGAGGAAGACTTTGGACCCTCTTCTGGACTTCTTCAGTGGATGTCTAGCCCCCGCTTGGGTTGGATGAAGATCTTGGAGCCAGGACGGATCGGTGAACCTGGCATGGTGAAGACAAGGTAGGAAGATCATCAGGGGCTTAGTGTTAGGTTTATTTAAGGGGGGTTTGGGTTAGATTAGGGGTATGTGGGTGGTGGGTTGTAATGTTGGGGGGGGGGTATTGTATGTTTTCTTTTACAGGCAAAAGAGCTGAACTTCTTGGGGCATGCCCCGCAAAGGGCCCTGTTCAGGGCTGGTAAGGTAAAAGAGCTTGTAATTTTTGTATTTTAGAATAGGGTAGGGAATTTTTTATTTTGGGGGTCTTTGTTATTTTATTAGGGGGCTTAGAGTAGGTGTAATTAGTTTAAAATTGTTGTAATATTTTTCTTATGTTTGTAAATATTTTTTTATTTTCTGTAACTTAGTTCTTTTTTATTTTTTGTACTTTAGATAGTTTATTTAATTGTATTTATTTGTAGCAATTGTGTTTAATTAATTTATTGATAGTGTAGTGTTAGGTTAATTGTAGGTAATTGTAGGTAGTTTATTTAATTATTTTATTGATAGGGTAGTGTTAGGTTTAATTATAACTTAGGTTAGGATTTATTTTACAGGTAAATTTGTAATTATTTTAACTAGGTAACTATTAAATAGTTCTTAACTATTTAATAGCTATTGTACCTGGTTAAAATAAATACAAAGTTACCTGTAAAATAAATATTAATCCTAAAATAGCTATAATATAAATGTAATTTATATTGTAGCTATATTAGGATTTATTTTACAGGTAAGTATTTAGCTTTAAATAGGAATCATTTATTTAATAAGAGTTAATTTATTTCGTTAGATAAAAATTATATTTAATTTAGGGGGGTGTTAGTGTTAGGGTTAGACTTAGCTTTAGGGGTTAATACATTTATTAGAATAGCGGTGAGCTCCGGTCGGCAGATTAGGGGTTAATAATTGAAGGTAGGTGTCTGCGATGTTAGGGAGGGCAGATTAGGGGTTAATACTATTTATGATAGGGTTAGTGAGGCGGATTAGGGGTTAATAACTTTATTATAGTAGCGCTCAGGTCCGGTCGGCAGATTAGGGGTTAATAAGTGTAGGTAGGTGTCGGCGACGTTGTGGGGGGCAGATTAGGGGTTAATAAATATAACATAGGGGTCGGCGATGTTAGGGCAGCAGATTAGGGGTACATAGGGATAACGTAGGTGGCGGCGGTTTACGGAGCGGCAGATTAGGGGTTAAAAGTGTAATGCAGGGGTCAGCGATAGCGGGGGCGGCAGATTAGGGGTTAATAAGTGTAAGGCTAGGGGTGTTTAGACTCGGGGTACATGTTAGAGTGTTAGGTGCAGACGTAGGAAGTGTTTCCCCATAGGAAACAATGGGGCTGCGTTAGGAGCTGAACGCTGCTTTTTTGCAGGTGTTAGGTTTTTTTTCAGCTCAAACAGCCCCATTGTTTCCTATGGGAGAATCGTGCACGAGCACGTTTTTGAGGCCGGCCGCGTCCATAAGCAACTCTGGTATCGAGAGTTGCATTTGCGGTAAAAATGCTCTACGCTCCTTTTTTGGAGCCTAACGCAGCATTTGTTTGAACTCTCGATACCAGAGTTAAATTTATGGTGCGGCCAGAAAAAAACCCGCGGAGCGTTAACAGCCCTTTTACCGCCAAACTCCAAATCTAGCCGTATGAATGAAAATAAAAATAAAAAATAGAAAATATGCAGATAAAAAATATATAGATAAATATGCAGATAAAAAATATAGCTGATCAGCTAGTACAATTAAAAATAAAAAATAAATAAGTGCAGTATCAAAAATAAAATAGCATAAACACAACAGAAATACACAATAGAACTTGATCCAAAGAAAGTTCATAAGCCTTCAAGGGTTAATATGGGTTAGATCCAGATCGGAACGAAATCAGAGACTCCTTCAACAGCTGAGATGTCGAATGCCAATTGTAGCTGGAAGGGAGCTGAAATGACAATGAATCCAAATCAAAAGAACAGCAGAGAACCAAAATTGAGGTGTTCAATTTTACTTACACCGTGTTTTGGTCTCTGCAGCAGCGGTCAGACACTGAAAGATAACAGTGGAAGCGGATGTTTCTTTAATGTAAAAGCCGATGTCAAGTAACTGCTCCACTCAGGGATTCTCACAGTATCGAAGCCGGTCTGTAATGACTACGTCACGTAACGTCAGAGTGGGTGGAGCATTAAATATTTATTGCTACAGTATCCAGTAATAAAAGGGATAAAAGTGTTATCATTCCTTCTTTGAATTTTATTTTGGGATCTCGTATTATTTTGAACTAGATCCTGTCTGTTAACTTCTCTTACTTCCATACGTACCTTTTCTATTTTGTTAGCATTATAACCTCTCTCTATAAATTTTTGTTTCAGCTTATCTGGAGGAAAATATCTAGGTATTCGGAAAGGTTGGCCAAGAGATATTCTGATGTTTTAAAAACACTTTTAAATGGAGCACTAAATAAGGGCATACTTAATGCTAAAGAAATGAATTACTTACTTCCAAAATTTCCTAAAATTTCCTTACTTTATTGTTTACCAAAGATACACAAGAGTTTGACAAACCCACCTGGTAGGCCGATTATATCAGGAATTGGATCCCTTACAGCCAACCTTTCCGAATACCTAGATATTTTCCTCCAGAAATATGTTAGATCTTTGTCCTCCTATCTGAAAGACTCAACGGATGTATTAAAATTAATAGAAAACATCCCGTGGCAAGAGGATTTTCTTCTTGTCACGTGTGATGTTGCGTCGTTATATACGTGCATCAACCATGCAGACGGCCTACGAGCAGTTAGACACTTTTTAGATATTGATAATACTATTAAAAGTGAACAAAAATCTTTTTTAATAGATTCAATAGAATTTATTCTAACACATAATTTTTTTAGCTATATGGATCAATTTTATAATCAGGAAAGAGGAACGGCTATGGGCACCAGGTTTGCTCCAAGTTACGCTAATTTATTTATGGGATATTGGGAACAAATCTTTTTATCCACTACCCCTTTTGGAGCAAACCTGGTGTCATACAAACGTTATATAGACGATATCCTCATTATTTGGAGAGGGGAAGAAAATATACTAGAAGAATTTATTGTCTCGATGAATAATAATGAACTAAACCTGAAGTTTACCTACGAAAAAAGTAGACAAAATATTAGTTTTTTAGATTTAGAATTATTTCCTGTTAATAATAAAATTCTCTCTAAAACGCACTTTAAAACTGTAGACGCCAACAGTTATATTCATTATACCAGCTGTCACCACCCAAGGTGGATTGAGAACATTCCCAAAGGCCAGTTTTTACGGGTAAAGAAAAATTGTTCAAATCTAACTGATTTTGATGCCCAATCAGATAAGCTGAAACAAAAATTTATAGAGAGAGGTTATAATGCTAACAAAATAGAAAAGGTACGTATGGAAGTAAGAGAAGTTAACAGACAGGATCTAGTTCAAAATAATACGAGATCCCAAAATAAAATTCAAAGAAGGAATGATAACACTTTTATCCCTTTTATTACTGGATACTGTAGCAATAAATATTTAATGCTCCACCCACTCTGACGTTACGTGACGTAGTCATTACAGACCGGCTTCGATACTGTGAGAATCCCTGAGTGGAGCAGTTACTTGACATCGGCTTTTACATTAAAGAAACATCCGCTTCCACTGTTATCTTTCAGTGTCTGACCGCTGCTGCAGAGACCAAAACACGGTGTAAGTAAAATTGAACACCTCAATTTTGGTTCTCTGCTGTTCTTTTGATTTGGATTCATTGTCATTTCAGCTCCCTTCCAGCTACAATTGGCATTCGACATCTCAGCTGTTGAAGGAGTCTCTGATTTCGTTCCGATCTGGATCTAACCCATATTAACCCTTGAAGGCTTATGAACTTTCTTTGGATCAAGTTCTATTGTGTATTTCTGTTGTGTTTATGCTATTTTATTTTTGATACTGCACTTATTTATTTTTTATTTTTAATTGTACTAGCTGATCAGCTATATTTTTTATCTGCATATTTATCTATATATTTTTTATCTGCATATTTTCTATTTTTTATTTTTATTTTCATTCTTATTTTGTTTATTTTGTTTATTTATTTTATGTAATAAAAACATATTTTTTACATATAACAAACGTTGTTTAAGTTATCACTAAGACCAAAGGTTGTTTTATAACGTTCTTTAACCAAGTAGGTCATTTCACATTCATTCAATTTTTTCTATTTTCCAATTTTAGCAACAAAATTTTTTTGTAGCGCCAGAGGTTCTAAAATTTCTTATCTTTTTTAAGGTAGTTATTTTTATCTTTTCTAAATTTATTAAACCACATACTAATAGAAAAATATAAACCTTTTTTTAAGAACAATTTCCAGTGCCTTTGATTTGATAACTTCATATTAGAAAATTTAAAGATGCTTAATTTTTCTATTGTCTCTTTATTTGTTTTGAGTTGCTGAAAGAATTTTTTTTTTGCCCATATTTCCCTTTTTCTGAAAAAAATAATGCCTCTTCTGATTCCTGACTGAGGACATCATCTTTCCTGACTGAGGGCATCATATCTATTATAATCTTCACGGTCAATTAGTATATTTCTTGTGTAATTATTTTTAAGTTTCTGCCAATCTCACTTTATAGTCTATTGTGTCTTAGGGGTCAATTTATTAATGTGTGAGCAGACATGATACAATGTAGCGTATCATGTCTGCTGCAGATCCATAAGTGCCAACAGAATACGTGGACAGGTTATCGAGCAGCGGTCTTTAGACTGCTGCTTCATAACTTCTATTTTGGAAGAGCCTGAAGGCTCACCGGAAACACGGGGCATCAAGCTCCGTATGGAGCTTGATAAATTGACCCCTTAGACTTAGAATCCTTTTTATCTATATTTTGTATTTGGGATTATTTTATTTATTTATTAACAAACAATACATTTAAAAATAGTATATAGGATGGTATATTACACAATATGTTTACACAGTATGTTTAGGCTTGCAAATCTGTTTTCACAATATTATACAGACAAATTACATAAAGCATAGTAAGTATATGAGGAGCAGGGGTTATTCTAAAATCTGCCCTAATGGTGGGAGGGCGAGTGTACTCTTGACTTATACCTGTCCGACTCGTCCTTGTTCACTCTTACTCTCATTTGGTTATGTAATATCATATTATCTAAGAATGCTTTTTATATTAACCCTTCGTATATTTGGTTTTGTGTTTCCTGGTTAAGTGTTTTTATAAAACATTCCCGTTTATTTAGGAATACCTTCTTTCTCCTTTTTGTATCTCCTAATGCATCATGCTTTTCTAATATTAATTGCTGCCATACTTTGGTCTTAAGATTGGCTATCCCCGGGGATTTTTTCTCAATCCATAATTTAGTAATTAAATTCCTTGCTAATAATATCACCATAGCAATATATAATTGGAATTTCCTATTATCAAAACTAGGGTTACATAGAAGTAGAATTGTTTGTTTATCCACTTTATAATTGGTGCCAATTGTTTTCGAAATCCAATATGCTATCTGATGCCAATATTGGATGATCCGTGGACAGTCCCAGAAATAATGTAACAAGTCTGGGGATGGAAACGAACATTTTGGGCATAATGGCAATTCTCCCTTTATCCATTTATATCTTTTAGTCGTTGTTATATAATCTTTGTGTATCATTCTGTACTGAGATTCTCTCAGCTCACTTGCCTTAGTAGTTTGTTTAGCTAATTTTACACTATAGATTAATTGTTCTTTTAAATTCTCCCTACAAATCCCCCAGTTATTTTTCTCCACAATTTTATCGCAATTTCTTTCAGATGGCATATTTACTAGTTTATTATAGATATAGGTAATTCTATAGTTTCCTTTCTTGTAGTTATCACAGAGTTCGGTTATTTGATTTTTACAGCAATTATTTTTTGAGTATCGCTGAACTTTTTCTAGATATGATTTTATCTAATGATAATAGAAATAATTATCACTTTTAACTCCATATTTATCAACTCCACTCTGTTGAAGGCCTTCTCAGCATCTAGTGACAGTTAGAAGGCCTCCGACAGATCAGTTTGTCCATCCCTCTGCCAGTATTTCTGAATAACATGTAGGATATTTCTAATATGTTTTACTGATGTTCTCCCGGTCATAAAACCCACTTGTTCTTCTGATATAATAGAAGGTAAAATTACCTTAAGTCTGTTTGCTAGAATTGTCATCATAATCTACATTTGTTAATGAGATTGGGAGGTATGATTTAGTCTCTAGCTGGTTTTTCCCGGGTTTAGGGATAACTATCATATAAACTATTTTGAAATTCGGAGATAGACGTTCTTGTCCCTCATAGACTGCTTCAAAAAATTGATGTAGTGGATTTAAGATTTTAGATATTAATGCCTTGTAATATTCGGCTGGTAAACCATCTGGGCCTGATGCTTTAGATAGAGATAGATTGTTTATAGCTTACTCAATTTCTTTTTTTGTTATTTTTTCGTTTAATATCTTATTTTGATCTTCACTAATTTGAGGTAAATTGATCTACTTCCATAGTTCTTGTTCTTTTACTTGATTATCGCCTAACGATTTATAGAGATTTTGTTAATAATTCTTAAAGCAGTTAATAATTTTCTCTGTATCTCAATATATCTGGTCTTTATCCCTAATTGCTGCAATATAGTTTTGTAATTTTGGCTCTCTTAATAAGGTCGCTAGAATCTTGCCTAATCTATTGCCCCATCTATAGTATCTAGCTGCTTTCTTTTTCATCTCTTCCTGAGCTTTCTCCAGACTTATTATATCTCTTTCTTTTTTTATATTAAAATATATTCTTCTATTCTGATTTGTTGGGTAAGTTCTGTATTGTAGAAAAGCATGAGCTACCTGGTTATTAATCCTCTCCCCCTTTTTTCGTTTTTTATTTTTAATATACTTCAATTGCCTTATAATTTCTGCTTTCATAACCACTTTAGATGTCTCCTGAAAAGAGTTGTGTATTTGTTGTATGTTGTTGTTGTTTATTGTTTATCTCAAAATCCCTCCATTTTTCCTCTAGGAATTTTGTCCACTGTTCTGATTGATATAAATATTTAGGGTATCTAAAATTACTATAATATTACCCCAAATACAATAATTGACAGAAAAACAGATTAAATAGCTAAAAAGGATAAAACTAGGATTCACTATGAAAAAAGACCATCCAGAGATTGTGCCAAAGTCTGGGGATTAGACATGTGCACCGCTAAAAAATTCGGTTCGTTTTCGGTTCGGATCGATTCGGACTTTTCGAATTTCGTTTCGGATCGAATCTGATTCGGCAAAATTTGAATAAATTCGTTTCGGATTTATTCGGATCCGAATAAATTCGTTTCGGATTTATTCGGATTCGGCTGAATTCGGTTCTATTCCGTTCCGAAATTCGGTATGTTTTTAGTACACTAACACCCATTTAGTACACTAAGTCACTAACACCCATAAACTACCTATGAACCACTAAACCGAGGCCCCCCCACATCGCAAACCCTATAATAACATTATTTAACCCCTAATCTGCCGATCGGATATCGCCGCCGCCTACATTATAGCTATTAACCCCTAATCTGCTGTCCCTAACACCGCCGACCCCTACATTATAGTTATTAACCCCTAATCTGCCTCCCCCAACGTCGCCGCAATCTAACTACAAGTATTAACCCCTAATCTGCCGACCCGATATCGCCGCCGACTACATTATAGCTATTAACCCCTAACCTGCTGTCCCTAACACCGCCGACCCCTACATTATAGTTATTAACCCCTAATCTGCCCCCCCCCAATGTCGCCGCAATCTAACTACAAGTATTAACCCCTAATCTGCCGACCCGATATCGCCGCCGCCTACATTATAGCTATTAACCCCTAATCTGCTGTCCCTAACCCCCGCCGACCCCTACATTATAGTTATTAACCCCTAATCTGCCTCCCCCAACGTCGCCGCAATCTAACTACAAGTATTAACCCCTAATCTGCCGACCCGATATCGCCGCCGCCTACATTATAACTATTAACCCCAATCTGCTGTCCCTAACACCGCCGACCCCTACATTATAGTTATTAACCCCTAATCTGCCCCCCCCAACGTCGCCGCAATCTAACTACAAGTATTAACCCCTAATCTGCCGACCCGATATCGCCGCCGCCTACATTATAGCTATTAACCCCTAATCTGCTGTCCCTAACACCGCCGACCCCTACATTATAGTTATTAACCCCTAATCTGCCTCCCCCCAACGTCGCCACAATCTAACTACAAGTATTAACCCCTAATCTGCCGACCGCAAATCGCCGCCACTATAATAAATGTATTAACCCCTAAACCGCCGCACTCCCGCCTCGCAAACACTATAATACATTTTATTAACCCCTAATCTGCCCTCCCTAACATCGCCGCCACCTACCTACAATTATTAACCCCTAATCTCCCGCCCCCATCGTCGCCGCTACTATAATAAGGTTATTAACCCCTAAACCTAAATCTAACTCTAACACTAACACCCCCTAACTTAAATATAATTTAAATAAAACGAAATAAGTTTACTATAGTTAAATAAATGAATCCTATTTAAAAGTAAAGACTTACCTGTAAAATAAACCCTAAGATAGCTGCAATATAACTAATAGTTACATTGTAGCTATTTTAGGATTTATTTTTATTTTACAGGCAACTTTGTATTTATTTTAACTAGGTACAATAGTTATTAAATAGTTATTAACTATTGAATAACTACCTAGCTAAAATAAATACAAATTTACCTGTAAAATAAATCCTAACCTAAGTTACACTAACACCTAACACTACACTATCATTAAATTAACTAAATAAATGAATCCTATTTAAAACTAAATACTTACCTGTGAAATAAACCCTAATATAACTGCAATATAACTAATAGTTACATTGTAGCTATTTTAGCATTTATATTTATTTTACAGGCAACTTTGTATTTATTTTAACTAGGTACAAAAGCTATTAAATAGTTATTGACTAATTAATAGCTACCTAGTTAAAATAATTACAAAATTACCTGTAAAATAAATCCTAACCTAAGTTACAATTAAACCTAACACTACACTGTCATTAAATAAATTAACTACAAGTACCTACAATTATCTACAATTAAATAAACTAAAGTACAAAACCCCCCCACTAAATTACAAAAAAAAACAAACACTAAATTACAAAAAATAAAAAAATATTACAAGAATTTTAAACTAATTACACCTAATCTAAGCCCCCTAATAAAATAACAAAGCCCCCCAAAATAAAAAAAATGCCCTACCCTATACTAAATTACAAAAGTTAACAGCTCTATTACCTTACCAGCCCTGAACAGGGCCCTTTGCGGGGCATGCCCCAAAGAAAACAGCTCTTTTGCCTGTAAAAAAAAAAACACAATCCCCCCCCCACATTACAACCCACCACCCACATACCCCTACTCTCACCCAAACCCCCCTTAAATAAACCTAACACTACCCCCCTGAAGATCTCCCTACCTTGAGTCGTGTTCACCCAGCCGGGCCGAAGTCTTCATCCAATGGGGCAGAAGAGGACATCCAGACCGGCAGAAGTCTTCATCCAAGCTGGGCAAGAAGAGGTCTTCCATCCATCATACAAGTACCAAAATACAAACAAACACTAAATTACCAAAAATAATAAAATATTACAATAATTTTAAACTAATTACACCTAATCTAAGCCCCCTACTAGCTATTAATATAGCTTCAATATAACTAATAGTTACATTGTAGCTATTTTAGGATTTATATTTATTTTACAGGCAACTTTGTATTTATTTTAACTAGGTACAATAGCTATTAAATAGTTAATAACTATTTAATAACTACCTAGCTAAAATAAATACAAATTTACCTGTAAAATAAATCCTAACCTAAGTTACAATTAAACCTAACACTACACTATCATTAAATAAATTAACTACAAGTACCTACAATTAAATACAATTAAAAAACTAAACTAAAGTACAAAACCCCCCCCACTAAATTACAAAAAATAAAAAAATATTACAAGTATTTTAAACTAATTACACCTAATCTAAGCCCCCTAAAAAAATAACAAAGCCCCCCAAAATAAAAAAAATGCCCTACCCTATACTAAATTACAAAAGTTAACAGCTCTATTACCTTACCAGCCCTGAGCAGGGCCTTTTGCGGGGCATGCCCCAAAGAAAACAGCTCTTTTGCCTGTAAAAAAAAAACACAATCCCCCCCCCACATTACAACCCACCACCCACATACCCCTACTCTAACCCAAACCCCCCTTAAATAAACCTAACACTACCCCCCTGAAGATCTCCCTACCTTGAGTCGTGTTCACCCAGCCGGGCCGAAGTCTTCATCCGATGGGGCAGAAGAGGACATCCAGACCGGCAGAAGTCTTCATCCAAGCGGGGCAAGAAGAGGTCTTCCATCCATCAGAAAAGTACAAAAAAACAAACAAACACTAAATTAGCAAAAATAATAATATATTACAATAATTTTAAACTAATTACACCTAATCTAAGCCCCCTACTAGCTATTAATATAGCTACAATATAACTAATAGTTACATTGTAGCTATTTTAGGATTTATATTTATTTTACAGGCAACTTTGTATTTATTTTAACTAGGTACAATAGCTATTAAATAGTTAATAACTACCTAGCTAAAATAAATACAAATTTACCTGTAAAATAAACCCTAACCTAAGTTACAATTACACCTAACACTACACTGTCATTAAATTAACTAAATAAATTAATCCTATATAAAACTAAATACTTACCTGTAAAATAAACCCTAATATAGCTACAATATAACTAATAGTTACATTGTAGCTATTTTAGCATTTATATTTATTTTACAGGCAACTTTGTATTTATTTTAACTAGGTACAATAGCTATTAAATAGATATTTACTGTTTAATAGCTACCTAGTTAAAATAATTACAAAATTACCTGTAAAATAAATCCTAACCTAAGTTACTATTAAACCTAACACTACACTATCATTAAATAAATTAACTACAAGTACCTACAATTAAATACAATGAAATAAACTAAACTAAAGTACAAAAAAAACAAACACTAAATTACAAAAAATAAAAAAAATTACAAGAATGTTAAACTAATTACACCTAATCTAAGCCCCCTAATAAAATAACAAAGCCCCCCAAAATAAAAAAATGCCCTACCCTATACTAAATTACAAAAGTAATCAGCTCTATTACCTTACCAGCCCTTAAAAGGGCCTTTTGCGGGGGCATGCCCCAAAGAAAACAGCTCTTTTGCCTGTAAAAAAAAAACACAATACCCCCCCCCACATTACAACCCACCACCCACATACCCCTACTCTAACCCAAACCCCCCTTAAATAAACCTAACACTACCCCCCTGAAGATCTCTCTACCGTATCTTCACCCAGCGGGCCGAAGTCTTCATCCGAGCGGGCAGAAGAGGACATCCAGACCGGCAGAAGTCTTCATCCAAGCGGGGCAAGAAGAGGTCTTCCATCCATCAGAAGTCTTGATCCAGGCGGCATCTTCTCTGTTCATCCATCCGGAGCGGAGCGGCAGCATCCTGAAGACATCCCACGCAGAGCATCCTCTTCTTTCTTGATCCGACGACTAGGTGACTGTACCTTTAAGTGACGTCATCCAAGATGGCGTCCCTTGAATTCCGATTGGCTGATAGGATTCTATCAGCCAATCGGAATTAAGGTAGGAAAAATCTGATTGGCTGATTCAATCAGCCAATCAGATTCAAGTTCAATCCGATTGGCTGATCCAATCAGCCAATCAGATTGAGCTCGCATTCTATTGGCTGATCGGAACAGCCAATAGAATGCGAGGTCAATCTGATTGGCTGATTCCATCAGCCAATCGGATTGAACTTGAATCTGATTGGCTGATTAAATCAGCCAATCAGATTTTTCCTACCTTAATTCCGATTGGCTGATAGAATCCTATCAGCCAATCGGAATTCAAGGGACGCCATCTTGGATGACGTCACTTAAAGGTACAGTCACCTAGTCGTCGGATCAAGAAAGAAGAGGATGCTCTGCGTGGGATGTCTTCAGGATGCTGCCGCTCCGCATGGATGAACAGAGAAGATGCCGCCTGGATCAAGACTTCTGATGGATGGAAGACCTCTTCTTGCCCCGCTTGCATGAAGACTTCTGCCGGTCTGGATGTCCTCTTCTGCCCGATCGGATGAAGACTTCGGCCCGCTGGGTGAAGATACGGTAGAGAGATCTACAGGGGGGTAGTGTTAGGTTTATTTAAGGGGGGTTTAGGTTAGAGTAGGGGTATGTGGGTGGTGGGTTGTAATGTGGGGGGGGGTATTGTGTGTTTTTTTTACAGGCAAAAGAGCTGTTTTCTTTGGGGCATGCCCCCGCAAAAGGCCCTTTTAAGGGCTGGTAAGGTAATAGAACTTATTACTTTTGTAATTTAGTATAGGGTAGGGCATTTTTTTATTTTGGGGGGCTTTGTTATTTTATTAGGGGGCTTAGATTAGGTGTAATTAGTTTAAAATTCTTGTAATTTTTTTTATTTTTTGTAATTTAGTGTTTTTTTTTTTTGTACTTTAGTTTAGTTTATTTTATTGTATTTAATTGTAGGTACTTGTAGTTAATTTATTTAATGATAGTGTAGTGTTAGGTTTAATAGTAACTTAGGTTAGGATTTATTTTACAGGTAATTTTGTAATTATTTTAACTAGGTAGCTATTAATTAGTCAATAACTATTTAATAGCTATTGTACCTAGTTAAAATAAATACAAAGTTGCCTGTAAAATAAATATAAATGCTAAAATAGCTACAATGTAACTATTAGTTATATTGTAGCTATATTAGGTTTTATTTTACAGGTAAGTATTTAGTTTTATATAGGATTAATTTATTTAGTTAATTTAATGACAGTGTAGTGTTAGGTGTAATTGTAACTTAGGTTAGGGTTTATTTTACAGGTAAATTTGTATTTATTTTAGCTAGGTAGTTATTAACTATTTAATAGCTATTGTACCTAGTTAAAATAAATACAAAGTTGCCTGTAAAATAAATATAAATCCTAAAATAGCTACAATGTAACTATTAGTTATATTGTAGCTATATTAATAGCTAGTAGGGGGCTTAGATTAGGTGTAATTAGTTTAAAATTATTGTAATATTTTATTATTTTTGCTAATTTAGTGTTTGTTTTTTTGTACTTTTCTGATGGATGGAAGACCTCTTCTTGCCCCGCTTGGATGAAGACTTCTGCCGGTCTGGATGTCCTCTTCTGCCCCATCGGATGAAGACTTCGGCCCGGCTGGGTGAACACGACTCAAGGTAGGGAGATCTTCAGGGGGGTAGTGTTAGGTTTATTTAAGGGGGGTTTGGGTTAGAGTAGGGGTATGTGGGTGGTGGGTTGTAATGTGGGGGGAGGGATTGTGGTTTTTTTTTACAGGCAAAAGAGCTGTTTTCTTTGGGGCATGCCCCGCAAAGGGCCCTGTTCAGGGCTGGTAAGGTAATAGAGCTGTTAACTTTTGTAATTTAGTATAGGTTAGGGCATTTTTTTTATTTTGGGGGGCTTTGTTATTTTATTAGGGGGCTTAGATTAGGTGTAATTAGTTTAAAATTCTTGTAATATTTTTTTATTTTTTGTAATTTAGTGGGGGGGGTTTGTACTTTAGTTTAGTTTTTTTAATTGCATTTAATTGTAGGTACTTGTAGTTAATTTATTTAATGATAGTGTAGTGTTAGGTTTAATTGTAACTTAGGTTAGGATTTATTTTACAGGTAATTTTGTAATTATTTTAACTAGGTAGCTATTAAATAGTCAATATCTATTTAATAGCTATTGAACCTAGTTAAAATGAATACAAAGTTGCCTGTACAATAAATATAAATGCTAAAATAGCTACAATGTAACTATTAGTTATATTGCAGCTATATTAGGGTTTATTTTACAGGTAAGTCTTTAGTTTTATATAGGATTCATTTATTTAGTTAATTTAATGATAGTGTAGTGTTAGGTGTAATTGTAACTTAAGTTATGATTTATTTTACAGGTAAATTTGTATTTATTTTAGCTAGGTAGTTATTAAATAGTTATTAACTATTTAATAACTATTGTACCTAGTTAAAATAAATACAAAGTTGCCTGTAAAATACATATAAATCCTAAAATAGCTACAATGTAACTATTAGTTATATTGAAGCTATATTAATAGCTAGTAGGGGGCTTAGATTAGGTGTAATTAGTTTAAAATTATTGTAATATTTTATTATTTTTGGTAATTTAGTGTTTGTTTGTATTTTGGTACTTGTATGATGGATGGAAGACCTCTTCTTGCCCCGCTTGGATGAAGACTTCTGCCGGTCTGGATGTCCTCTTCTGCCCCATCGGATGAAGACTTCGGCCCGGCTGGGTGAACACGACTCAAGGTAGGGAGATCTTCAGGGGGGTAGTGTTAGGTTTATTTAAGGGGGGTTTGGGTTAGAGTAGGGGTATGTGGGTGGTGGGTTGTACTGTGGGGGGGGATTGTGTTTTTTTTTGACAGGCAAAAGAGCTGTTTTCTTTGGGGCATGCCCCGCAAAGGGCCCTGTTCAGGGCTGGTAAGGTAATAGAGCTGTTAACTTTTGTAATTTAGTATAGGGTAGGGCATTTTTTTTTATTTTGGGGGGCTTTGTTATTTTATTAGGGGGCTTAGATTAGGTGTAATTAGTTTAAAATTCTTGTAATATTTTTTTATTTTTTGTAATTTAGTGGGGTTTTTTTTGTAATTTAGTGGGGGGGTTTTGTACTTTAGTTTATTTAATTGTAGATAATTGTAGGTACTTGTAGTTAATTTATTTAATGACAGTGTAGTGTTAGGTTTAATTGTAACTTAGGTTAGGATTTATTTTACAGGTAATTTTGTAATTATTTTAACTAGGTAGCTATTAATTAGTCAATAACTATTTAATAGCTTTTGTACCTAGTTAAAATAAATACAAAGTTGTCTGTAAAATAAATATAAATGCTAAAATAGCTACAATGTAACTATTAGTTATATTGCAGCTATATTAGGGTTTATTTTACAGGTAAGTATTTTGTTTTAAATATGATTCATTTATTTAGATAATTTAATGATAGTGTAGTGTTAGGTGTTAGTGTAACTTAGGTTAGGATTTATTTTACAGGTAAATTTGTATTTATTTTAGCTAGGTAGTTATTAAATAGTTATTAACTATTTAATAACTATTGTACCTAGTTAAAATAAATACAAAGTTGCCTGTAAAATAAAAATAAATCCTAAAATAGCTACAATGTAACTATTAGTTATATTGCAGCTATCTTAGGGTTTATTTTACAGGTAAGTCTTTAGTTTTAAATAGGATTCATTTATTTAACTATAGTAAACTTATTTCGTTTTATTTAAATTATATTTAAGTTAGGGGGTGTTAGTGTTAGGGTTAGATTTAGGTTTAGGGGTTAATAACCTTATTATAGTAGCGGCGACGATGGGGGCGGGAGATTAGGGGTTAATAATTGTAGGTAGGTGGCGGCGATGTTAGGGAGGGCAGATTAGGGGTTAATAAAATGTATTATAGTGTTTGCGAGGCGGGAGTGCGGCGGTTTAGGGGTTAATACATTTATTATAGTGGCGGCGATTTGCGGTCGGCAAATTAGGGGTTAATACTTGTAGTTAGATTGTGGCGACGTTGGGGGAGGCAGATTAGGGGTTAATAACTATAATGTAGGGGTCGGCGGTGTTAGGGACAGCAGATTAGGGGTTAATAGTTATAATGTAGGCGGCGGCGATATCGGGTCGGCAGATTAGGGGTTAATACTTGTAGTTAGATTGCGGCGACGTTGGGGGAGGCAGATTAGGGGTTAATAACTATAATGTAGGGGTCGGCGGTGTTAGGGACAGCAGATTAGGGGTTAATAGTTATAATGTAGGCGGCGGCGATATTCGGTCGGCAGATTAGGGGTTAATACTTGTAGTTAGATTGCGGCGACGTTGGGGGGGGCAGATTAGGGGTTAATAACTATAATGTAGGGGTCGGCGGTGTTAGGGACAGCAGATTAGGGGTTAATAGTTATAATGTAGGCGGCGGCGATATCGGGTCGGCAGATTTTGGGTTAATACTTGTAGTTAGATTGCGGCGACGTTGGGGGGAGGCAGATTAGGGGTTAATAACTATAATGTAGGGGTCGGCGGTGTTAGGGACAGCAGATTAGGGGTTAATAGTTATAATGTAGGTGGCGGCGATATTCGGTCGGCAGATTAGGGGTTAATAAAATAATGCAGGTGTCAGTGATAGCGGGGGCGGCAGATTAGGGGTTAATAAGTGTTAGATTAGGGGTGTTTAGAGACTCGGGGTACATGTTAGGGTGTTAGGTGCAGACTTAGTGTTTCCCCATAGGAAACAATGGGGCTGCGGTGTTAGTTTTTTTTCAGCCGAAACTCCCATTGTTTCCTATGGGGAAATGCCGAATCTTAACGAGCTAATTCGGATTTATTCGGAGATACGGCAGCTATTTCGGATTCATTCGGTAGATTCGGAGAGTATTTTAATTCGGAAATCCGAATCGATCCGAATCTCCGAATTTACCGAATTTACCGAATTTCCGAATTAATCCGAAACGAACCGCACATGTCTACTGGGGATGTTAGACCTGTGGTGGGAAAAAAACCCTGATGAATATGACTATAAACATGTCGCACGTTCCAATAGAGCAATGTCAAGGATTGACTATTTTCTCATATCTCATAAAATTAAGGTATATACAGAAGATATTAAAATATTACAGTTTGGTCTATCTGACCATACACCGATTATGCTAATATTAAGAGATGGGAAAAATTATGGTAATGTTAATAATTGTATTTGGGATTATGTATCATTGTTTATTATATCCATATAATTTTTATCATTATAATCCATACTTTTATTTCTTATTTTTCCTGATAATTTCCTGATAATTTTTATTCATAAAATATTTTTTTTTCCTTTAGTTTTCCTTAACTTGAAACTTTACTCTAGTTAAATTTTTGTTAATTTTAATGGACCATTGTTCATATTCCTTCTCTTCAATGTGATTCCACAATATTAATCAATTTCATTTAGGTGTTTCCTTCTCTAACTTATAATTAGAGAAATGAATCTTATTGTGTTCTATTCTAAAATACTATTCCATTTACTTTGGAATTTTAAATTCTCATGACCAAATGATGAAGACTTTAAAATACGTATACCCTAGGGGTAATTCTTTCTTTTAAATAGTTTTCTAAGGTATTTATTTCTAACGGATATGTTGATTCCCAGAATAAGTATTTTTTCTAATTCCTTCATTAAACTTTCTAATGTGACTTCCCCTAGGTTATTTGTATCATTATCATTTTGGAAGTCAACTTTAATTGAAGCATTTTCTCTGCAGTTGTCAAATAGTGGCATTCAAAATGTGAATACACACAAAAAAAGCATAATTAAATAAGAATTACTGACATTTTTAAACCATACTACCAATTTTTGTGATAAGTATTAGTATCTTTCTACCTAATGTAATTTTTTTCTTTTCAGACACACTTTATATTAAAACAAGCTCATCAGGTAATTTATGAATAGCTTTGTGCCAACATTAAAAAAATGTAAATTAGAAATTAGCTTACATGAAATTGCTAATTGCACAATTATAAATTGATTGTCATGATTAAAACTTGCCTTCAAGCAAAGTAAGTAGTCATTATGAATACTGCATTAATTACCAGTCATACGTTTCTTTGTTCTTTTTTTTATTTCCTGAAAATCTGTGAAAATCCTTGCAAATATTACATTGAAAATCTCACAATAATAAAAATAGTAAAGCTTTTGTTTGTTTCATTAAAGTTTGTTACATCATATGTAAATTTGGGCTGTTTTACTGATGCAAATTGCAGCACTTCTTATGGGCTTGAAAGGCTTAAAATGAATGCAGAATTCACCTGAGCTGGCATGCAATGTTTTAGCATCAGAATTCTGATAGATTATGCGCAATTATGCGGCTTAAATGGATATTAAACTGCATGAGAATGTACTATAAAATGTTTATCTCTAGCTAAAAACAAAAAAATAAAAATTTTAATATATTTCCTGTAATTTAACTCTGACAATTGTTGGTTTTCTAAATTCCACTTAGCTTAAATTTTCCATTATCTACCCTACATGCTACATGAGGATTATTAGGGACAGATATAAAGAAGCAATAAAAGAGAATGTCCAAGACTGTATGGAACAAGGGATTATATAATTATATAATATATTATATTAAGCTTTGTTTGCACAAACAGAAATAAATAGATCTAACTAGTAAATAAACAGAAGATAAACAGTTCAAACATGGCAGCACCCATTGCTTTATATAAACTAAAGTACTTTACAGAAACTAAAGCTTGACATTTATATTTTCAATATTTAAACAATTAATGCAATTGTAAAAAACAAACAAGCAAACAAACAAGCACATCTACATGATATGCTAAGGATAATCTTTGCTTTGAATACATCACTATTGCTAGCATGTTTTTTTCTGTTTAACATCCCTTTAATTTGGTATCAGAAGGTATTTTGTTAATTTATTGCTTATTATCTTTGTGTTATCTTTCTTAAATATAAACTCTTAGGCCTCTAGTTATCAAGCCGTCAACCGCAAATACGCTGGAATTCCGCAGCGTTTTTGTGGCGAGCCTGATTCACGTTAGTTATCAAACCCTACAGACCGTCAAAAGTAGAATATAGTGATGTAACATACAATCTTTCGGACTCAGTCTGACACAGATTGATGCTTATGTCACTACAGATGTTCCGAACGCATGTTCGGCACAATCTCATTACTTTTGCTAGTTATCAAATAACTAGAAGGTACATTTGGCACTTTTCCGGCCCAGCGAACCTGGTTTTCAATCCGCCGCCCTGGAGGCGGCGGATGCCATAGGAATCAATGGGAGTCTGAAAGCAGCGAAAGCTCATGTTCGCTTCTGCCCGATATCCCATTGATTTCTATGGTAGTGTCTACACCTAACACCCTAACATGTACCCCGAGTCTATAATAAACTACCACTATAATAAACATATTAACCCATAAACCTAAGTCTAACCCTAAACCTAAAACCCTCTAACGTAAATATAATTTAAATAAATATAAATAAAACTACTATCATTAACTAAATTATTCCTATTTAAAATTAAATACTTACCTATAAAATAAACCCTAAACTAGCTACAGTATAACTAATAATTACATTGTATCTAGTTTAGGGTTTATTTTTATTTTACAAGCAAGTTTGTATTTATTTTAACTAAGTACAATAGTTATTAAATAGTTATTAACTATTTAATAGCTACCTAGTTAAAATAAATACAAAAGTACCTGTAAAATAAAACCTAACTTAAGTTACAATTACACCTAAAACTACACTATAATTAAATAAATTCCCTAAATTAACTACAATTAAATACAATTAAATACAATTAAATACAATTAACTAAAGTTAATTACAGAAAATAATAAAATAATTACAAGAATTTTAAACTAATTACACCTAATCTAATCCCCCTAATAAAATAAAAAAGCCCCTCAAAATAATAAAAAGCCCTACCCTATACTAAATTACAAATAGCCCTTAAAAGGGCTTTTTGCTGGGCATTGACCCAAATTAATCAGCTCTTTTACCTGTAAAAAAATGACAATACCCCCCAACATTAAAACCCACCACCCACACACCCAACCCTACTCTAAAACCCACCCTTAAAAAAACCTAACATTAATCCCCTGAAGATCACCCTACCTTGAGAAGTCTTTACCCAACCGGTCCGAAGTCCTCAACGAAGCCGGGCAGAAGTGGTCCTCCAGACGGGCAGAAGTCTTCATCCAGACGGCATCTTCTATCTTCATCCATCCAGAGCGGAGCGGGTCCATCTTCAAGACATCCGATGCGGAGAATCCTTCCAGGCCAACGACTACCCGATGAATGAATATTCCTTTAAATGACATCATCCAAGATGGCGTCCCTTGAATTCCGATTGGCTGATAGAATTCTATCAGCCAATCAGAATTCAAGGGACACCATCTTGGATGACGTCATTTAAAGGAATATTCATTCATCGGGTAGTCGTCAGCCTGGAAGGATGCTCCATGTGGGATGTCTTGAAGATGGACCTGCTCCGCTCTGGATGGATGAAGATAGAAGATGCTGCCTGGTTGAAGACTTCTGCCCGTCTGGAGGATTACTTCTGCCTGGCTTCATTGAGGACTTCGGCCCAGTTGGGTGAAGACGTCTCAAGGTAGGGTGATCTTCAGGGGATTAGTGTTAGGTTTTTTTAAGGGTGGGATTGGGTGGGTTTTAGAGTAGGGTTGGGTGTGTGGGTGGTGGGTTTTAATGTTGGGGGGTATTGTCATTTTTTTACAGGTAAAAGAGCTGATTAATTTTGTGTCAATGCCCAGCAAAAAGCCCTTTTAAGGGCTATTTGTAATTTAGTATAGGGTAGGGCTTTTTATTATTTTGGGGGGATTTTTTATTTTATTAGGGGGATTAGATTAGGTTTAATTAGTTTAAAAATCTTGTAATTATTTTATTACTTTCTGTAATTTAGTGTTTGTTTTTTTGTACTTTAGTTAATTTTATTTAATTGTATTTTATTGTATTTAATTGTAGTTAATTTAGGGAATTTATTTAATAATGGTGTAGTGTTAGGTGTAATTGTAATTTAGGTTAGGTTTTATTTTACAGGTACTTTTGTATTTATTTTAACTAGGTAGCTATTAAATAGTTAATAACTATTTAATAACTATTGTACCTAGTTAAAATAAATACAAAGTTGCCTGTAGGGGTTAATTACTTTATTTAGTTGCGGGGGGGTCCGAGAGCAGCGGTTTAGGGGGTAAAACAGTATAGTATAGTGTGGGTGTTTAGTGACAGGGTAGCAAGAAAGCTGTGAAAAAGCCAAAGAGCAGCGAGATTGATGACGGTTAGTTATCAACAGTCCACTGCTCATCGCCCCGTACTTGGTGCGCGGCTTTTTGACAGCTTTTTTTGATAATTTTGGAGAACATATTCAGGTCCGTGGCGGCGATGTTAGGCAATCTTATTGATGCCATCGAATGCAAGAAAGTCGACGGCTTGATACATAGAGGCCTTAATCTTGAAAAAGTTTTAGTGGCACACATTATGACACACATAATATAATGAAATTTTTAAACTTTTTGGTTCACAGTATTATAATGCTTATATCATTATTTTACTTTACTAGAGTCCTTAGAGTGTCACAGACATTTAAAAAAATAAATCAGCTTTATCAAATTAATATCAAAATAACCCAAAGGGTATTCTAAACTAAATAATTACATAAATAATCTTAAATGAATTAAAATGAAAAATTTATATTGGGTATTCCATATGATCCCCTATGATCTGTCAATCATTAAAAATAATGAATATTGGACACATTTGATCCAAGTAAGTATGTAATATCTTCTGTTAACATTCACTATTACAGATACATTTACATTCCCTGTGTCAATTTATGTATTCTTATATTAACATCCAAGTAAGGAGAATAAATTGTCAATAATCAGAACTTAAAGGGACAGTCTACACTAGAATTTGTATTATTTTAAAAGAAAGATAATCCCTTTATTACCCATTCCCCAGTTTTGCATAACCAACAGTTATATTAATATACTTTTAACCTCTGTGATTATCTTGTATCTAAGCCTTTGCAAACTGCCCCTTTATTTCAGTTCTTTTGACAGACTTGCAGTTTAGCCAATCAGTGCTCACTCCAAGATAACTTCACGTGCACAGTGTTATCTTTATGAAATACATGAACTAACACCCTCTAGTGGTGAAAAACTGTTAAAATGCATTCTGAAAAGAGGTGGCCTTCAAGGTCTAAGAAATTAGCATATGAACCTCCTAGGTTAAGCTTTCAACTAAGAATACCAAGAGAACAAAGAAAAATTGGTGATAAAAGTAAATTGGAAAATTGTTTAAAATTACATGCTCTATCTGAATCATTAAAGTTTTTTTGAGCCAGAATGTCCCTTTAAAACACATATTTGATGTAGAAAACATAATTCAAATAATTTTTCCAAGAACTTGATTCCTAACAGTCAAATGCATTTCAGGATTGATACCCACAATTTTTTTTTCAAGTTTCAAAGTTTATTGTATTCAATGAATTTACAATGGTATGAGTTTTTCAAAAGGGACCAATAGTACATAGTCTTATAACACAGTATTTTGAAAAGAGTCTACATCTAGGGACTCTAGCTCCCCACTTAATGCAATTTCAGTTACATAATTGTCCATTGGAACAATGAAAACACAATTCTAAAATGAGTGTAACAGTAAAAGAACATAACTAAACTTAAGTACTGGCTGTCTAAACATAACATCCTATCTTTAGACAAGATTAGATTGATGTGTCTACTTGAGAGGCTTATTTGGTCTCTTCTATAAAGAAATGTGAATTAAGGGCAACTTCAATTATCTACGGCTGTCAGCCAACCTACCGTCCCTTCTAAGTTGGATTTGTCTCAGCCGCCAGGCCATTAGTTACTGTATTGTCATGTGGTCGCCTATAAGGGGGGGAGTGTAAGGATTCTTCCCCTATAAGGGCCACGTCATGGGCAAAGGCAAGTCTCTGTCACTTAAGAAAGCTGAATTCTTCCAAGGTCAGCAATTCATTGACTTTTTCTACTCAAGTTTGGACTGTTATTGGCTCTTGGGTTTTCCATTTTAACGCTATCAGGGTCTTAGCACCATTCAGTCCCATTTGCAACAGCTGTCGCCTAAGTCTACAGGGGAAGTCAGGGAGTTTGTTCAATAAGGCCATACTGGGTGTTAGAGTGAAGTCATTAGTGAGAATTTTTTGAAAATGGGACTCTATATGGTCCCATAGTTGTCTCAATTTCTGACAATCCCACCACATGTGTAGGTAACTCCCTCTGGTACCACAGCCTCTCCAACAGTGTGTGTTAGCGGAAGGATATATGGAGTGGATGCGTCTGGGGGTGAGATACCATCTTAGGAGGATTTTAAAGTTTAACTCTAGTATTTTGGGGGAGGTTGATGATTTTTGTGTGTTGCGAAACATAGACTCCCATTCTTCGTCTGTGTATGCGATGCCCAGCTCCCTCTGCCACTTTATGGCATAGGCTGGGAGGGTTTTGTGTTGTGATAGTTGTATCATGGAGCGCATTTTTGAAAGAGAGTGTGGGAGCGGGTAACCTTGGAGGCAAGTCTTTTCAAAGGGTGTAAGAGGCCTGAGGAAGATGTGGCAATTAAGTGTGAGAGTTGCATGTGCTTTAGCCAAGAGGAATATGTACCTATCGCTATCTCTGTTAGTTGGTCTCTATTCTGAAGTTTACCATCTTTGATAAAATGGGCTAGCGGTGTGGTGTGGTGTACGACCATTCCGTCGCTCTTTGGTAGTTGTCATCTAACCCTCCTGTTAGCTCAGCATTATGCGGTATTGGGAAGAGGGGAGATCTGATACCCATGATGAGTCTATTATGGGATACTATCCTATCCCAGGACTTGAAGAAGTGGTTGTATATTGGGAGTATTTTACACTGTGGGGGACGTAGGGCTTTTGGCACCCAACATAATGCTCCTTTTGAAGGCACTTTTAGAATATAGGAATCAATAGCGATCCATGCTTTGTGTTCATTAGAGCTGTGCCAGTCTATGATTCTCTGAAGAACCAGGGCCTCTAGGTATGCAGTGATGCAGGGAAGACCCAGCCCCCCCTCAATCTGGGTCTGTACATAGTGTTCCTTTTTATTCTGGGTTTAATTTTCCCCCAAATGAAAGAGTTTATATGTTTTTGAAGTTGTATTGGGTACTATTTTGGTAGAGGTATAGAGAGAGCCTGCAAAATATATAAAATTCTGGGTAGTGTTGTCATTTTTATGCACTGAGTGTGGCCCCACCATGAGGTTTATTTGACCATGAGTCCAAATCTCTCTTAACCGAGTGCAGGAGGGTAATAAAATTATCCTGAAACAAATCCTTTGAGTTCGGGGACAACTGTACTCCCAAATATTTAAGAGACTTGTGTTGGAGGTTTAATGGGCAAATCTTTAACAACAAATTAAAGTCTTCTAAGGGCAGTGATACATTAAGGATTTCTGATTTAGTTGTATTTACCAGGAAATTGGAAAATTTTCCACATTTTTCTAATTCAACCATGATAGATTGGTGAGGATCTCTGACGGTGAAAAGGACGTCATCTGCATATAATGCTATTTTAAAACTATTTTGACCTAAATCTATCCCCTTAATATTCTGGTTTTTCCTAACATGGGATGCTAACACTTCCATGGTGAGTATGAACAGTAAGTGGGACAGGGGGCACCCCTGTCTAGTTTCGTTACTTATTTTAAAGGGGTTCGAAAGCAATCCATTAACCTTCGCCTGTGCTGTGGGGTGTGTGTATAAACTAAAGATCCTACTCATCATTTTTGGACCTGTGCCGATCGCTGATAATGTTGCCTTCAAGAACCGCCGGTTGATGCGGTCGAAAGCTTTTTCCGCGTCGGTGGCTATAAAGACTGCAGGGATTTTGTAATGTTTTGTATAGGTCATTAGGGTCAGGGCTCTGATGGTATTGTCTCTGGCTTCTCTTTTTGGGACAAAGCCTACTTGATCAATATGTATTATTTCTAAAAGCATCTTGTTTAATCTTTTTGCAAGGATTTTACCTAAAAGTTTCAAATCTGTGATTAATAATGATATGGGCCTATAGCTTTTAGGGTCTGTGGGTTCTTTATTAGGTTTTAGTATGACAGAGACATGGGCTAGCTGTGATTCTGGGAGTAATTCTTGTCCCTCGTCAAGGGTCTGGTACAGCTTGAGGAAGTGAGGTGCCAATAGGGACTTTTTATAATATGCGTTGGATAACCCATCTGGACCCGGGCTTTTTCCAGTGGGTAAGGACGTGATAGCTGATAGAACTTCTTGTAGAGAGATAGGAGCTTCCAGTTCTGTGAGGAATGCAGGTGAGATCACAGGTAATTCTGCTTCGTTAATATACTCTATCATATCAGATTGTGTGTTCTGATTGTGCTGTACTGGTAGGTTATATAATTCCTTATAGTATGAACCGAGTGGTTAGCTATCTCCTTGCTGTCAAGTAATGTGTTGTTATCTGAGGTTGTCAACCTGCCTATCTGTGATTTAACTGTACTGTATTTTAATGCTCTTGCCAGGCGCGGCCCTATTCTATTATCTTCATAAAAGAAAGTTTTCCGTATTGATAAAGCTTTTCGTTGGGCCTCTTAAGTGAGTATTGCACTTAGATCAGTTCTATATTTCATTACTTGGGATAATAAGGCTTGATTTTTAGGAGCCTGTTTGTGGAGTATTTCAGCCTGGTTAAGTGAAGTGGTCAATTTTGTTATAGACTGATTGTATGTTTTGTTTCTGTGTGCTTTAAGCTTGATGTATTCTCCTCTGATTACAACTTTGTGCGCTTCCCATGTAAATCTGGGCTGCGTTTCCGTGTTGTTGTTGAATTGGAAGTATTCAGTCAAGGATTTGTTGATGGCTTCCTGCGTGTCAGGGTAGTGCAACAGGGACTCATCTAGTTTCCATATGTATGGAGTAACAGGTTTGTCTGGCCAGCGGAGATAGAAGCTGACCGCCGAGTGGTCGGACCAAGGGGTTGATTGTATATCTGAGTCTGTTAATATGGATAAGTGGTTTCTATCGATAAATAGGTAATCAATTCATGTGTATGTTGACCAGTGATGAGAGAAGAAAGTGTAATTTCGTTGTATAGGGTGCTGCACCCTCCATCCGTCAATTAATCCCAATTGCTCTAAACAAGAATATAACATGTTCGGGGCTTTACTACCCAATCTTGTGGTCTTGGTATAAGTATCTAGTGTAGGATCTAAAGTGGTGTTTAAATCCCCCCCATAATTAAAATTCCCTTTTGATGTGATATTATGAGCGATAGCAACTGTTGAAAGAATCTATGCTTTTTACTTTGTGGGGCATATATATTAACTAGTGTTACCGGTATATTGTGTAGAAGACCTACTAAGAATAGAATCCTGCCCTTCGGATCTATGAGTTTGTTATGGAGCTGAAAATGCAAATGTTTATGAAAAAGTATGCTAACTCCATGTTTCTTTTCAGAGTAAGAATTATGATATCCTTCAGGGAAGTCTCTAGACCTAAAGTTAGGTTCTGAACCTGTGAGAAAGTGAGTCTCTTGCATGAAAATTATTGAATATGTGTGGTTGGCAAGGCTTTGTAGTACTACTGATTTTTTGGTTGCAGAATTGAGACCCAGAATTGAGAATTGAGGATTTTGAAAGGGTCAGGGTATCTGTAATGTCTCAGTCTTACCTGGCGGCTGGTGTCAGTGGTAAAGAAGATGTTGCTTCTGAATATCAATGGTTTGGAATGGAGACAGTTCAGGTAGCTAGTACAGCGCATACACAGAAGAGCAACGTTACTTTTCAAGGATCTGTAAGAGGTAGACACGTGAATATAGTTTGCCCACGAATTTGATAAACAAAAAGTAAAAAAAGCAAAGAAAAACACAAAACTCATCATTAAACAAAACATCAATAAAACTATTATCAGAGGTCCTTTAGAGGGCCCCTGGTGGGCTAAGAAACATATTCCCATCCTATTGACAAGAAAATGGAAATAAGGGGGAAGGGTAGTATGAGGCAAGTGTTTTGCCTTTTCACTTAATTTGGGCATGTGCATTACTTTAATAATATAATATTTAAAGTCCATATAGCTATATACTTATCGCTATATCAGTTCCGATGTAGATCATTTGATGTTTGTCATAAGCAGCCTGGTTAAAAGGTGTCCCAGGAGAACAAAAGAAGGAGGAAGATGGATAATTAGAACACCTTCAGGATATCTAAGTAAGAGGTACGCATTTTATTATACCAAAGTTATTCCTTGATCAAGGTGGAGATAGATGTTGCAGAGGAATGCCCACTTGTGAAAGTCTTTCTTTTTCTCACCACTGTGGACCATTCCGGTCTTTGCTGTTTGGAAGCTGTCTTTTGCTGTTTGCGCTTTTCTTCTCCGTCATTTTTCAAGCTTGGTAGGGTAGGTTGGGCAATGTTCAGTTGTCTGCTAAAATGTTCCATGTCTTCAGGTCCATGGTACTGAATAATTTTATCATCTTCCATCACCCTAACGGAGAAGGTGAAGCCCCATCTGTACTGTACTCCTAAGTCCTACAGGTGTAGGGTAAAATATCTTGCTTCCCTTCGCTTAGATAGGGTAATAGGGCTCAAGTCTGCGTAAATTTGCAGTTGGTCTTCGCCGAAATGTATAGGTGATTTTTGTCTTGCTGCTTGCAATATTTTTTCCTTGTCTGTGAATTTATGGCATCATAGTATTATATCTCTAGGGGGGGAGTCCCAGGTGGCTTGGGTCGCAAGACCCTATGTGCTCTCTCTATGTGTATGTTATCACCCTCTTTTTCTAGTAGATATTTAAACAAGTTCTGCAAATAAGAGAGGAGTTGTGTGGGCAAGATTTTTTCAGGTATACCACGCATTCCCAGATTTTGTCCTCTATTGTCGAGATCTTCTATTTGATTTTGTAGCTGTTCTAAATCTGTGTGATGGTGTTCCAAAGCCATTGTTGTGTAATCTGATGATTTCTGTACCTCCTCTAATTGGTCTTAAAGCTCCAACACTCTGTTTCCCAGTTCCCCTATCTCTTTCTTTACCTCTGCAAGTCCATCTTTAACAGCCTTGCTGTATTGTATTGAGATCTGCTTTAGTAGGGAGTAGCTTTATGTCTGCTCTTGTGATCGGCCTGTCCTCTGTTAACACACTGTTATCTTGTTCGCTAAAAGGGCTCGGCATCAGATATCTCTGACTGTGTATCAATCTCCCTTTTAGGCTGTATTTTCAGGCTTCTAAAAAAGTTCAATTTTCCCGCCTGTGTTGTAGAGGTTTTAGGGGTTTTGTCAAATTTATTTTTGCCATTTGATGCCATTTTAAGCATACCTCCAGCTGATCAGCTACCCTGTTTTAATATTCTGAGGGGTCATGGCGGCTTTCAGCAATCGCGGTAGATGGTTACTGATATGTATATGGGTGATAGGCCTTATCTGTGTTTAACCAATATCACTCAGGTATGTGAGTATATGCCAGTGTCTCTAACTTGTGGAGATCTACACCTGCTAGCGTTTAATACGCTGTCCTGCTATGTGTGGGTCTCTGGGAGCAAGGAGTCTGACTTATGTGTGTAATCTCGCGCCACAAGTAATTGATTTTCTGTTTGTGGGGATGCTCACTTCGTGAAAAGCTACCTGCTGCTGTAAAAAGGATTCGGTCTGCGGTTGTTCTGGTATTATTTCACTGTTGAGGCCTTCAAGGCTTGAGTATCACAGGTCCATTCCTGTTGCGAGGCTCATCTTATGGGACTTACTACTCTAGGCCTGTATTACACGAACCGAGTGGTTCTCAGGATGCCCTGCTCAAATTGCTCACTGACTACAGTTCTCTACCGTTGGTATGTTAAGAACTGTTTTTGTTCAGTGGTTATATGGAGCTTGTTGCTAATAAATCATGCCCAAATGAGCTCTAAGTCACAGAGCTCTATTCAAGTGCGGCCATTAAGTCCGTTGACCGGCTCCGCCCCCCGATACCCACATTTTTAATCACCTGAAATTGATGTAGCATATCTGTAAAAGCTGAAAGAAAATATCACATGAGCATCTCTGTGCAAAAAGGAAGAAAGTTGACCTCAAAATGTCTTCAGTAGCCACATGTCACTTCAAAGGGAATCTAAGCATCCAATCAGGATGTTTGTCGAGGGACTTGCAAGGGAGTGGGTGTCTTGCATTTGCAGGCACTGTCATTTTATTTAACTCTTTAATTTAAAAAAGTAGCTTTGGATCACAGAGTACTTAAGCTCTTGAGCTGAATACATTTTGAGTCAAAGGGACGACAAAGGCGAAATTAAACTTGAATGAATTTGACAGATAATTTTAAACAACGTTCATGTTTACTTCTATTATCAATTTTGCTTTGTACCATTTGTTAAAGAGAAATCCTAGGTGAGCTCAGGAGTGTGCATGTGCCTTAAAGGCAGTGTACACCAATGTTCATATAACTGCATATAATAGACACTAATATAAAGAAGAATATGCACAGATACTGACATACAAATCCAGTATAAAACCTTTTAAAAACTTCCTTTGAAGCTCCCAGTTTAGCAGGATGAGCTGACGCTCCCCACCCCCACCCCTTCCCTGCAAATGAAAATACTAATTAGACAAAGAGGAGCAAGCTTGAATCTGTAGGCATCAGTATATATCTAAAACATTGGGGCTTGGTTAGGAGTCTGAAAATCAGCACAATGTTATTTAAAAATGAGCAAAACTATTCATTCTTACAAAAACCCTCACAGATAGGCTATATAAATGGATCATGAAATACAAATCATTAATGTTAAGAAAAATCTAGTGTACAATGTCCCTTTAAGTCATCTGGCAGCGGTGTTTGCAACCATGTTTATAGCAATGCTATATACTGTTGTAGATACTACTGACATTAATAAACATGCATGCTCCTAACCTCAGCGTACCTAGGTTTATTCTTCAACAAAGGATTGCAAGTGAACAAGGTAAAATTTGATATAACTAAATTGTATTTTTTAAATATATTTATTTAGAGCCAACAAAGTGTACAAAATGCAAAAAATATATTTGGTGCCATGCAGGGCAAGATAAGAGAGAATTCATAGCATATACAAAAAGACCAATTAGTCAAAAACGAGTATCTCTACCATCTTACATCCACTTTGTTGGAGTTTAACATTATTAAACAAAAAACACTTTAAAAACAACAAAACAAAACAAAAAAATAACAAAATGATTACAATACGATGAACGTTTCTTCACTGATGCTAATGTTTTATTATAATATAAAATACAATCGACCCAAAATAATAAACAAAAAAACAAAAAAAATAATAATAAATTCACTCGCTCTCCCCTCCGACCTAACAGATACCAAATGTTAAAATATTAGCCATTCTACATGACTATTAAAAAAAACCCAATAAAAACAAAGCTGTTATGGCTAAATAAAAATGTGTTAAGAGAAATTAGGAAAAAACGTAGGGCATTTAAATTATTAAAAGAAAATAGTACAGACTCAGCATACAATATTTATAAGGAATGTAACAAAGCATGCAAAAAAGCAATCAAATTAGCCAAAATTGAAAATGAAAAATTAATTCCCAAGGATTCTAAGTCTAACCCTAAAAGGTTCTTTAAGTACATAAATAGCAAAAAATCTAAGAAGGATAATATAGGTACATTAAAATGCGTGGAGGGTAGCATGATAAATAATGACAGGGAGAAGGCTGAGGTACTAAACCAGTTTTTTTCTTCAGTATACACAAGAGAGGAACCATTGAATGATACTTTGGAACAGAATAGAACATGCCAGTCCATACCACTAACTGGGTTTTGTTTAGAGGATATCAGGAAAAAAATGGAAAATATTAAGGTAAATAAAACTCCAGGCCCAGATGGAATACACCAAAGGGTGTTAAGGGAACTTTGCACTGTTATAGACAAACCTTTACTCTTAATTTTTCAATATTCATTATCCTCAGGCATGGTACCCCAGGATTGGCGTAAAGCTGATGTGGTGCCACTCTTCAAAAAGGGAAGCAGGGATGATCCAGGAAGCTATACACCAGTTAGTCTGACATCAATAGTGGGGAAGATATTTGAAGGGATTATAAAGGATTATATTGATGAGCATATTAGTGTAAACAAGATTATGAGTTCTAATCAGCATGGCTTTAGGAGAAATAGATCATGTCAAACTAATCTAATTAGATTCTATGAGGAAGTAAGTAAAAATATAGATAAAGGGGAATCAGTTGATGTGATATACTTAGATTTTGCAAAGGCATTTGATACAGTGCCACATGAGAGATTAATGCACAAAATTAAGGGACTGGGAATAGCTGAAAATGTTAGCTCATGGATAAATAACTGGATAAAAGATAGGGAGCAACGAGTAGTAGTAAATGGATCATACTCAGATTGGACAAAGGTAATCAGTGGCGTCCCCCAGGGATCAGTACTGGGCCTTGTTCTTTTTAATATTTTTATAAATGACTTGGAGCAAGGATTAAATAGCGACATCTCTATTTTTGCAGATGATACTAAGTTAAGTAAGGTCATTAGGTCAGAGCAGGACAAACTCTCTTTACAAAGGGATTTGCTAAAATTAGAACTATGGGCAAGTGAATGGAAAATGAGATTTAATATGGAAAAATTCAAGGTTCTACATTTTGGAAGTAAAAATAAGCAGGCTACGTATTTTTTAAATGGGACAAGACTTAGCCAAACACAGGAGGAAAGGGATTTGGGAGTAGTAATAGATAACAAGCTAAAGATGAGTGCACAATGCAGGGCAGCGGCTTCAAAGGCTAATAAGATACTAGCATGTATTAAAAGAGGCATTGATTCAAGGGAGGAAAGCATAATTCTGTCATTATATAAAGCCCTGGTAAGACCTCACCTCGAGTTTGGGGTGCAGTTCTGGGGACCGATTGCTAAAAAAGATATTGCAGAACTAGAAAAAGTTCAGAGAAGGGCCACAAAGCTAATAAGGGGATTGGAGAAATTAACCTATGAGGAGAGGCTAGCCAAACTGGGTCTGTTCTCTTTAGAAAAAAGGCGCTTGAGAGGTGACATGATTACTTTATATAAATATATTCAAGACCCATATACAGAGATGGCAGAAGCTCTGTTTATTCCAAGAAAATTGTTTCTGACAAGAGGTCATAATTTAAGGTTGGAGGAAAGGAGATTTAATCTCCTGCAACGGAAACGTTTTTTCACTGTAAGAGCAATAAAATTGTGGAACTCATTACCAAAGGAGGTAGTGAATGCCAATACCATTGATACATTTAAAAATAGTCTGGATAAATTTCTGTATATAAACAAAATTCATGGATATGATTGCTAGTATTAAATGGGTCACATTTTAATGGGGTTATTTAAGCTTAACTGGAGCTTTTTGTAAGTATTTTAGATTTGTATAGGTTGAACTCGATGGACTTCAGTCTTTTTTCAACCTTATCTACTATGTTACTATGTTACTATGTTCAAGCATAAAAAAATGGTTTCTAAATGGATATAAAATTTGTTTTGTACTTGATCTAATGAGGTGACCAGTATTCCCATTTATCAACAAACTTTTCAGTTCCTTGCCTAGTGAAAATAAGCGTATACACTTGTTGTAACCATAATTGATTCAGCACATTAAATTTAAGTTCTGTAAATTTTGGCTTTTTAGCCGAGTTCCAATATTTCAAAACCAATCTCTTGGTAATAAGGATCACTGTGTTTATTAATAAAGTATATTTCCCATATTTTAGAAATGGACAGAGAAACAGAATGTCTGTTATATAAAAATTAACAGAATCTTTTTGATTTTTTTAAGACAGATAACCGATACCCAACTTTTCTCCAAAGTTCCTGAATTATCGAGCAGTACCAAATCTGAAACAAATCTGCACGAAAATATTTGCATTTGGGACATGAGATCTTAGATAGATCTGTATTGAAATATGAAATAAATGTAGGCATAATATAAATCTGATATAAAATCAGAAGTGTTGTTCTATTCAGAAGTGTTGTTCTATTCTATACGAGTAACCTTTAATACTTTATTCCAAGAACTAACTGATTCCATTCAACATTTCTTTCATATGAGTATTTCCATTTTAACACTGTAAATTTCTTGTTCTGACTAACGTTAATTCCTATCAATAAGTTATAGATCTCAGATATAGAGTACTTGCCATTAATACAAGCCGTGAACACTACATTAAAAATTTTACCCATCCAATCAGTATTGCTCAGTTTAAGCAGTCCTGCAAGATAATGCCTTATCTGTAAATATGACAAAAAAAACTATTTTTTCTCAAGATTAAATTCCAGTTTACAATCCTCATAAGTCTTAACTTCATTGCTTTGGAAATGTATCAACTTATACAAAAATACAATACCCTTATATTCCCAGGCATCGAATATATTGGGCAGTCTGGATTACCTTTAATTCTTAAAAAAGGCAAAATGGCAAAATTAATATTTACCAAGTTACTTCCTACAAAAAAAAATCAGTTAACGATCAAGGATGTACCCTGTACATATTTAGGGATTTCAAGTGGTGGAAGTGATCCTAATCGCTTCCAGCCGCTTTCAAGGTATTGCTGTGATGCTTTGATATTGAGGCATCACTGCAATTCCTTTTTTTTGCACACCGATGCAGAGAGAGCCACTCTGTGGCACTCTGCATCAGCCACAGATGGTGCCGATCATTGGTTGGTGGGAGCCATTGCAGGGAGGTGGGTTGGCGGCCCATAACTGGTGAATTCCGGCCAGCAGTGGGAAATCACTCACCGGTGCATGCAGTAGAGATCGCAGGGGGTGGAGTGTCCGCACACATGTGTGTGCGCGCGCATGTGATCTGCAGATATGTGCACATAGTAAGTGGAGGGAGAGGGTGTTGGGAGAGGGTGGTGGGAAATAATGTTAGATAAGGAATCTGAGAGGTGGTAGTGTATTGAGGGGGGGCAGCTACACTACAGAAAAATATAAATATATATAAAAAATGGGCACATTTTATTGAAAAGTGGGTACTGGCAGACAGCTGTCAGTACCCAAAATGGCAGCAAATAGTGAGAGGGGGGAGGGTAAGACAGCTGTTGGGGGGCTCAGGGAGGTTGGATGGTAAGGGGGGATCCTACACTGCAGAAAATATATAATTTAAAAAATAGTTTAAAAAAAAAAACAAACAAAACCTTTTTGTTTTTATACTGGCAGACTTTCTGCCAGTACTTAAGATGGCAGTAACAATAGTGAAGTGGGGGAGGGAAGAGAGCTGTTTGAGGGGGGGGGGTCAGGGAGGGATAAATGAGTGGGATGTATCAGGTGGGAGGCTGATCGCTATACTAAAGCTAAAATTAACCCTTCAAGCTCCCTACAAGCTGCCTAATTAACCCCTTCACTGCTGGGCATAATACAAGTGTTGTGCGCAGCAGCATTTAGCGGCCTTCTAATTACCAAAAAGCAATGCCAAAGCCATATATGTCTGCTATTTCTCAACAAAGGGGATCCCAGAGAAGCATTTACAATCATCTGTGCCACAGTTGCACAAAGCTGTTTGTAAATAATTTCAGTGAGAAACCTAAAGTTAGTGAACAAGTTAACATTTTTTTTTATTGGATCGCATTTGGCGGTGAAATGGTGGCATGAAATATATAAAAATGGGCCTAGATCAATACTTTGGGTTGTCTACTACACTACACTAAAGCTAAAATTAACCATACAAGATCCCTACAAGCTACCTAATTAACCCCTTCACTGCTGGGCATAATACAAGTGTGGTGCGCAGCAGCATTTAGCGGCCTTCTAATTACCAAAAAGCCAAAGCCATTATTATTATTATTATTATTATCATTTATTTGTATAGTGCCGCCAAATTCCGTAGCGCAGCCATAAATGTCTGCTATTTTTTAACAAAGGGGATCCCAGAAGAGCATTTATAACCATTTTTGCCATAATTCTACAAATTGTTTGTAAATAATTTTAGTGAGAAACCTAAATTTTGTGAAAACGTTAGTAAAAAAGTTAATGATTTTTTTTATTTGATCGCATTTGGCAGTGAAATGGTGGCATGAAATAAACCAAAAATGGGCCTAGATCAATACTTTGGGTTGTCTACTAAATAAATATATACATGTAAAGGGATATTCAGGGATTCCTGACAGAGATCAGTGTTCGAATGTAACTATTGCTAATTTTGAAAAATAAATGGTTTGGAAATAGCAAAGTGCTACTTATATATTATTGCCCTATAACTTGCAAAAAAAGCAAAGAACATGTAAACATTGGGCATTTCTAAACTCATGACAAAATTTAGAAACTATTTGGCATTGGTGTTTTTTGGTGGTTGTAGATAAGTAACAGATTTTGGGGGTCAAAGTTAGAAAAAGTGTGTTTTTTTCCATTTTTTCATAATATTTTATATTTTTTTATAGTAAATTATAAGATATGATGAAAATAATGGTATCTTTAGAAAGTCCATTTAATGGCGAGAAAAGGTATATAATAAGTGTGGGTACAGTAGATGAGTAAGAGGAAAATTACAGCTAAACATAAACACCACAGAAATGTAAAAATAGTCCTGGTCCCAAACGGTCAAAACAATTTAAAAGTGCTGTGGTCCTTAAGAGGTTAAAGGTTACTATTAAAGGGGAGATATTTAAGCTATACCACCTTTCCATAATAAGAGAGAATTTTATCCCCAAATACGATATATGTTCTTAAGCCTCTTTGAAGTGCGTTACTGGAGAATCTTTATTTGTAGCCAACCATAAGATCTCTGATTTAGACTTGTTAATTCTAAAGCCTGGGAAGGATTTAAATTGAACCAATGTCTTAACAATAACTGGTAGATTCTTTTTTAAGTTCTCTGAGAAAATAAGCATGTCATCAGCATATAATGACAATCTAAATATTGCATCACCCATCTTAATTCCATCAATTAAATCCCTAAAGAGAATAGCCAGGGGTATTAAAGGTTTCTCAACAGAACTTCTAACAGCTCCAATTATATATGCTCTTTCCACCAAAAAGGTAGACTGATCCTTATTTAGACCTAAACCATAGGGAGCTGGGTAGAGGCAAAATGTAGCAGATTATTATCTACCAACCCTTCCAAAAGACCTATCACTCTGATATTGTTCCTTCTTGACCTGTTTTATAGGTCTTCAATTTTAAAATCTAATGCTTGAACTTGTGAAGAAAGTGAATCTATCGTTTTATCTCTATCCAACTCCCTATCCTCAAGGTCAGAGATATGCTGTTCAACTAGCGTTACCCTAGTAGCAAATTGTTTAATGTCTATTATGATATTGTCTAAACTCAATTGTATGTTTTCAAATTAAGGCATGAATAATGTAGATACTTGTTTTATTAAATCAGTATTTGAACTGGATTTGTCTAATACATCAGTGTGACTCTGAACTGGACGATTCTATACTAGTTCTAGGTTTTTTATCTTGTGCTCGAATCCTTCCTGCCATGTTTTTGCCTATATTAGCTTTAGGAATTACTGCCACAAATTTTTCCAAACAAAATAAACATAAGAAAGCTATAGGTAGAATTGAGTTAACAAGGGTAAGGTATGAGTAAAAATACACAGACTTAGTAAAAGGTCTATCCACATATCACAAATGTGATTAGCTTACTTTAAAATATCAATAAACAATCAATATCCAGCAGAAATATCTTCATATGTGTTTATTTTTAAGAAATCAACAATATAAGGCTTTAACCTTTTATACAGTACATTCAGTATACATTTAAGGGTTCATGAAACCTAAACAAATCATGAAGGCTGTATCTTCATCCAATTCTGTGCAAAACGTGTTAACCATAGTGTCCTAATTAAAGTCTGTGATCTAACACCAGGCAAAAGTTGAAAGATTATCAGATCAAAGAAGCAGTAAAAAAAAAATAAAAAAAAATAACCAGCCACACCCCTCTGTATCTCATGTGTGACAGTCCTACCAAAGCTAAATCCAAGCAACGCTCAGTCAGCAAAAGGAAAACAAAACCCTTTGTCCATTCAGACTTCTTTCATCATTGTGCTCCATTTATATCTAAAGTGTCCTGGCACCTTTCAAATCAGATATCTTACTTTGCCCTTCCTTTTTTCTATTAATCTATTAACCCCTAAACCACCGGCCCCCCACATGGCAAAACACTAAATTAAACTATAAACCCCTAAACCTAATACCCTCCTAACTTTAAATTAAAATTACAATATAACTATATTTAAATAAATAAAAACTTACCTTTGAAATAAAAATAAACCTAAGTTTAAACTATAATTAACCTAACATTACTATTCTAATAAAATAAAAAAATTACCAATTCAAAAATCTAAATTACAAATTTAAATAAACACTAAAGAACACTAAGATTACAAAAAATATTACCTGAAATTATCAAAAATAAAAAACAATTACACCTAATCTAATAGCCCTATAAAAATAAAAAGCCCCCCAAAATAAAAACACCCCCTAGCCTACAATAAACTACCAATAGTCCTTAAAAGGGCCTATTGTAGGGCATTGTCCTAAGTTAAACTGCTATTTTACCTGTAAAAAAAATACAAAGTTCCCCCAACAGCAAAAGCCACCACCCAACCAACCCCCCAAAATAAAAAAACCTAACTCTAAAAAAAAACTAAGCTACCCATTGCCCCAAAAGGGACATTTGTATGGGCATTGTCCTTAAAAGGTCATTCAGCTCTTTTTCACTGCCCTTAAAAGAGCATTCAGCTCTTTTTTAGGTGTTTTTTAGACTTGGGGTTTATGTTAGGGTGTTAGGTATAAACGTAACTTTTTTTTCCACATAGACATCAATGGGGTTGCGTTACAGAGATTTTTCATTCAGCACTGTTTATCGCAAAACTTGTAATCTAGGAGTCAATTTGTTAATTGCTGACATGGTACAAGCCCCACTGGTGCTCTGAGCATTTGCAGTATTCAAAATGTTGGTGCACTGAGAATATCTAGCTAAACTTCCCATGCACAAAAATATTGACACTAAAACAGTGATAACTATAACTAGAATCATTTTTTCCAGTACATGTATATTGCACACACGTATCTACTAAAAGACGTGCATTAAAAATTTTATTGTAATGTCCCTTTTATATTGACAAGAACAGAAAACAACTATCAAAATGCTACAAGAAAATGCAGTAATCAAAAGTACTGGTTGTTAGTGAATGCCATAAAAACAGCATTAGCATGTTTGGTATAACAGTATGACTACTGAATCACATTTGCAATTATTTTTCACATAACTGCATTTAAATCAGATATTTCTGAATCTTTTATATATTTTTAAACATCACACAACGCAAAAAATGTCTTGAATCGTCAATCAAATGTTTTACTTTCTAATTTCTGAGCAAGTCAAGAAAGATGAAATCCTTTACTCATGCATTATCAACTAATATGTGATGGTATTGAAATGAACCACACAAAGCAACTTCTTTGACATCTGAAAGATTTATATACATACTGATATTTTGTTGATCCAGCATAAACTCTTCTGAGGTTGCATACCCCATGAATAATTTCTCAAGCAACTGTGCAGTATAATTGAAAGAAAAGGCTACTTAGGGGTAGATTTAACAAGCAGCGGATGCTGCAATCTACCTCCTGTAGTTTCAGGTTCCCCTGAAACATAAGTTAAGAAGCAGCGGTCTTAAGACCGCTGCTCCTTAACTCGTCCGCCAGGCGGCGGCGGACAGCAATCATCCCAATCAGATGCAATAGAGATGATTGACACCTCCTGCTAGCAGCCAATTGGCCACAAATCTGCGGGGGGCGGCATTTATCTAGAAATGCTTGTGCAATTTTAAAATCGGACAGCGTATGCTGTCGGCATTTAGCGATTTCAGGCGGACATGTCCGCCCGCATCATAATATATCGGCCCCTTAGTGTTCACATTCATGGTGAGTATCCACCAATCAAAAACTTAACATACTTTGACATCTAGTGAACACGTTGATGCCCATTTCAGATTTGAAAAAGCCTAAACAACTTTTTTTTTTTTTTTTAAAGATCAAGCGTATTGTAATGCTTCGCATTAAAGGTATATGAAAACAAAACAAAAATATTTTGTTATTCAGAGCGTACAGTTTTAAAAAAGTTTCCAATTTAATTTAGTTATCAAATTTGCTTTATTCTCATGGTATTCTTTGTTGAAGAGATACCAACTGTTGCTTATAGTGCTCCAGACTTGGTAGGCTCCTGATTTTACGTTGTTGCTTTCCAAAAAAAGGTACTAAAAGGAAAAGACAAATTGATAATAGAAGAGAACTAAAAAGTTGTTTAAAATTACATGCTAAGGCTAGCTGCAGGGAGGAGCACAGTGATGGCTGCTTAATCACTGTGCTCGGTGCATTGAAAGCAGATAAAAAGCTGCAAAAGTTCAAATAATGAGCTAAACTAGCTAAAATATAGCAGACAATCTCTCTGAGACTAGTGGGACAAAATTGAGTCGAGGTAAATCACATTGAGGAGAGCCTGCACGGCAAGGAATCAAAACAGACACCCACGCAGTGAACACCTCAGAGCGCCCGCCATTAAGGGAGCCGGTCACAGAGGACCATGGAAACAAGCAAGTGGGGATGAAGATGAAATCCATCTGTTACCGTAACACAGCTTAACCCGGCTCCGGTAAGAGATCTCAATTAGCCACTTGATGCAACGCAACACATAGTTGGGATAAGAGGAGGGGGAACTGAATAGTGCTATAAGCCGCCATTACTACACTATCCTGACAGGATCTTTGGCATATGATATATTACACAGCTTACAGGGACCGGGAGCCAGCACATAGCATGCAGAGGCATAAATGTACATATCTTGAGACCCTTGCAAAAAAGCTTCAGAGAGCAGAGGATTAAGCAACAGAGATCACAAATGACAGGGCCCCAGCATCCGGTATATGACAAGGAAAATGTAAATGCGCAATCGACAATATAGATATATCCCAAAGCCATTAGCAACTATCCAGCAACTGAAAAGTTCACCCCCTACACAGGGCAAGAGCCAGATGATACCATAAAGCCCCAAAGATTTATTTAGAGGAACAAGCATGTGAAAGGCAGATATCGAAGGCCCACAGAAAGTTATATACCGGCAGCTAAGAGACAGTAGCTCATCACAAACCGCACAATTATTTGAGGCACAAATGTCTATATATGCTAACTGTTCTATGAAGCCAGATGTCAATTCAGCATATGAGGTAGTGGGACACTGATACTCGGATCTCAAAGATATTATATTTAGCATTGCCTACCCGGCTTGATTTATCTGACTACAAACAAGGGACAGAATATTCCCCTTCCCCTTCTTTTCTTTTTCCTTCTACATAAAATATATTTGTTGGTACAGGGGACAACTATGTCTGTTAGAAAACAGAATAAAGCAGGACCCAATGCAAAATCGCAACATCCCTTTTTTAAGTCATCTAAAGGAGATAAAGGACTAGGGACAGATACTGCACCATCAGAGGAAGACATGGACTCTGACACAGACTCCCAAACTACTAATGCAGATCTAACCCCAGCAACAAAAGCAGATATTAATAATCTTGTATCTAAACAAGACATCAACACGATCTTCGATAAGATGTGGGAAAAGATGGATACCTTACAGACCACAGTTACCACTAGTCTAGCAGATATTAAACAGGATATCAAAGACCTAGGAACCAGAGTTGAATCACTCGAAGAGAAAGAGGAGACAACAATGGAAGAGATAAGTGCATTGTCCCAAAATATGGCCTCCCATCAACAAGATATAGCTGAAATTCATGACAAAATGGAGGATTTAGAAAACAGAAGCCGCCGATGCAATCTAAGGTTGAAGGGAGTCCCCGAAGCCGTCACACCTTCGGAGCTGCCTGATTTTCTTTTGCAGCTATTTCAAGCTGTTACAGATAATAAAGAAGATGGCAAATATGAAATAGAGAGGGCGCATAGGGCCTTACGAGCAAAACCCAAAAAAGGAGATCCACCAAGAGATATAATAATAAAGATGCTGCGTTTTCGAGAAAAAGAGGAGATAATGACAGCAGCAAGAAAGAACCCGACTTTCAAATTTAAAGGCTCAGTTATCCAGTTCTTTCAAGATTTATGTTTAAGAACACTGCAAAGGCGAGGTACCCTGCGCCCTCTCACACAACTTCTACGAAAAAACCAGATACCCTACAGATGGGGATTCCCATTTTCCCTCAATATTCAACACGATGGGAAGAATTTGTCAATTAAAGATCCAGCAGAGATCCCAGAAATATGCCAATACTTCAAACTCAACTGTCCAGACATACCTACCTCATCCCAGGGAAACAAAGAGATACATCAGCCCTCCCAACAACCAACGGACAGATGGTCCAAGGTGGCAAAGAAGAAGCAAAGAACCTGAAGTCCCATCAATCTTTCAATATCATATTGGGAACTTAACTTTGAACATAACTGAATCAAGTTGCAGCATTTGGGGGGGACCCTCACAGGAATACACTCCTAATGCTGGAAACAGTTTACAACACCATATCAGGAACTTAACCAAAGGATAAGCAGAACTGAGTTGCAATAATCCTGGAGGACCTCGACAGTAATGGACTCCTGACGCTGAGGACAAGTTGCAGATGAGTACACTTCTGTAATCTGTTAAATGTATATTTAGATTGGGGGGAAAGAAGGGGTTTCATGTTTATTTCTCCTCTGGAGCCATTAGCTTCAGCGGACAAAACAGGTATGCTATGCACCTACTAAGACTGTCTTTGGAGCTGCCAAATATTTGGAGGTAGCCTAAAATTAATCTGAACTTTATCATACTAAGACTGCTCTTAAATACGCATCTAGCTTTACAATGCACATCCGCCTAGATGTGTAATCACCGAATGTTATTAGATGTTATATATAATTTACACGTTACTGTTTTTCTGTTTTATTGTTCTATTTTTTGTTTTTTAGTTAATGTTATCAGTTCAGTATGGGATTGCTCATACTACACAGTCACTAAATTCAATCGGTCACACACTAGGTATCTTTACCCAGACCCTCACAAGGTGTCACGACTACTAAGAAGAAGATTTAAGGTAAATTATAATATGAATGACTATATGATGTGTTTCTCCCTGATTGCTTGCAAAACAGTTTTAGATCCTTATTTCAAAGTACACTTAAAAAGCAATGGTCATGTTAGAGATCATACATACATTATAAAATATGGATATATGGACCATTAACTTAATATCCCACAATGCTAGGGGTCTGAATTCAGATATCAAACGTAGGACAGCAATCACACAGTATAAATCCTTACAAGCAAATATAGTTTTCCTTCAGGAAACTCACTTTATGAAGGCTCAGATACCGAAATATTGGACCAAGGCTTTTCCACAACACTTTCACTCCACATCAGACACAAAAAAACGCGGGGTATCTATACTTATACATTCTTCGTTGCCCTTTGTACATAGGGAAACAATAGAGGACAAGGAAGGTAGATTTCTAATTGTGAGAGGTCAGATCCAGGGAACTGATATTACCCTATGCAATATATATGCTCCTAATGATAAACAGGATACTTTCATTAGACATATTACACACCTTCTGACAGAGTGGTCTCAGACGAGGACGATTCTGGCAGGCGATTTTAATGTAGATTTTACGCTACAATCTAGAGGATCTCACCTTACGCTCACTAATAAACAGAATAAGCAATGCAAAATGACTAAACTAATACAAGATCACCTAACCACACTTGCTCTAATAGACTCCTGGAAAGCTTTATATGGTCACACAGACGACACTACCTTTTTTTCAGCAGCACATAAGACATATACAAAATTAGATTATGTTTTTGTTAGTCAGTTCTTACAACCTATATTGATAACTTCGTCCATTCACTCCTGTGTGTGGTCGGATCACTCTATAGTGCAGCTCAAATTAGGCAGTATTCAGGTACCAAATAGGAAAAGAGTTTGGACATACGATCCAATCTGTCTAAAAGATCCTATGGTCCACAACACAATTACACAAAGTATGCTGGAGTATTGGGACATTAACACAGGATCTACAGATAATCCTATTTCAACATGGGCAGCTCATAAGACTTACTTGAGGGGACTGCTCATTAAAGAAAAATCTATCTTACTCCGCAAAAACAACACACAAAGATTAACTCTCCAAAAAGAGATAGACACGCTAGTGAGACAACACAAACTTACACAATCTGGAAGTATACTTACGCAACTCAATGACAAGCGCACAAAACTAGCAGCAATTCTAAATGATCAAGCGGTAAAAGCAGCATTCCGACTCAAGACAAATTACTATATTTATACTAATAAACCCGACAGATATATGGCGAATAGAATTCGCGAGAGAACAAAATTAGCTACAATACCACAAATTCAAAAACAAGACGGCACCACTACATCCCACCCGCAGGAAATTGTTGATTGCTTTGCTCAATACTATAGCACGTTATACAAGGGAACTCATGTCAGCCATTCCCCACATACCGAAACCATACTTACTAAATTATTAGATGAAGCCCAACTCCCCTCCATTACAGAAACAGAAAGAGATGACCTTAACAAGGAAATCACTATTAATGAGGTACAACAGGCTATCAAAGATCTAAAGCCAGGGAAGGCCCCGGGTCCGGATGGTCTGCCCGGGGAATATTATAAACTATTTAAAGCCTCATTAGCCCCACATTTAGTTAAATTCTCAAATTATATTATGCAAGGTTACGAGATTCCATCTGATCTTCTAAGAGCTAAAATAGTTGTCATCCCTAAACCAGGGAAAAACCCGAAATGCTGCACCAGCTATAGACCTATATCCCTTATAAATCAGGACTTGAAAATTTTCACTAAGATTTTAGCAAACAGGTTGAAATATATCCTCCCGAACATAGTACACCCAGACCAGGTAGGGTTTGTTTTAGGTAGAGAAGCACCGGACAATGTTAGGCGCATAATCACTGCAATAAATCACCTAGACCACACTAGAACGCCTTCTCTGGTCCTGTCATTGGACGCGGAGAAGGCGTTTGACAGAGTTGACTGGACATACATGTTCACGGTTCTGGACAGAATGGGATTTGGAGGCCCTTTTGTAGAAGCCTTGAGAAGCATATACTCTAACCCCATGGCTACGGTAGGTGCCATGGGACATCACTCTGGGCCCATTTACATACGAAATGGCACGAGGCAGGGATGCCCACTATCCCCGTTGCTATTCGCCCTATGCATGGAACCTCTGGCGGCTAGTATTAGACGCTCCCCCGATGTAACAGGACTTAAAATTAAAGACACTGACTATAAAATCACCCTCTTCGCGGACGATGTTCTGCTGACGCTGACCAGACCCCTTACGTCTTTAACAGGCCTCTATGATATCCTACAGAGGTTCTCTATTGTGTCAGGATATAAGATCAATATGGATAAAAGTGAGGCGCTAGCAATATCTTTACCAGCCCACACAAAAAAACTAATCGAACTGAATTTCTCATTCTCATGGGCCAAATCATATATTAAATACCTAGGAATTAAGTTAACGGTTCGCTATAGTGATTTATATAATACAAACTATCTCCCTATGTATAGAGAATTGCGAAGAGATATGGCTAAATGGAAGCTTCTTAACTTTTCTTGGTATGGCAGGATCTCTGCAATAAAGATGAATCTATTACCAAGAATCCTCTATTTGTTTCGGACCTTGCCTATACTAGTCCCAAAAAAAGACCTAAAAACCCTTTAGACAGATATTATCTGCTTTGTAAACGGCAAAAAGCAATCGAGACTCCCTTATAGAGTACTAACTAGACATAGACAATTAGGGGGGGCAGGGGTCCCTGATTTACTTAATTATTACGACGCATCTAGGCTGGCCCAAACTGCGCTGATGGGATCCTCAATAAAATACTTGGTGTGGATGGACCTAGAGAAGGAGATAGGAGAATTAGATTCCCCGGGAGATTTGGTTTGGGACAGACTTCAACCCCAAGGTAAAATCAAAAAATACTCCCAAACCACAGTATTTTCGATTGATCATTGGACAACACTAACGAAAAATGAAAAACTGATGCCAAGCTTTTCCTCTAAGATGCCACTTAAATATCTTATTCCACATGACTACCGAAGACAGTTAGACAAATGGGAAAACAAGGGTCTGTACCGGGTAGGGGACTTGCTAGCACATAACAAACCACTAACCTTCAATCAACTAAGAGAAAAGTTGACACCCATTCCCCTACATTGGTATTTATATTTACAGATTGCATCTGCACTAAATCGATATATACCACACATGCACAAACAGATTAGCACTACATTGGAGAGATTGTGCTGTACCCCCTCTAGACCCAAGAAATCCATTTCACTGTTATATCTTGCGTTACAAAACTTAATTAATGAAAATAAACCAGCGGTCATGCTCAACTGGGAAACAGATACACATTCAACACTAGAGATAAGCGAATGGCAGGAATTGTTCTATTCCTCCTGTAAGGGACTAATTAGTGCCGATTTAAGAGAAAATAGCCTTAAGACCATTTTTAGGTGGTATCTAACCCCAATCAAAACGTCACACTACACTGAGGGGAGAAGTAGAAATTGTTATCGCGGATGTGAGTCGACTGGTACATACATACATATGTGGTGGGAATGCCCTGGTGTGACTCACATCTGGACTAGACTATCGGTATTTCTCAGCACCCTTCTAGATGAACAGATATCACTGACCATTTCCCAGGCGTTATTAAATGCTCCACTTCCAAACTTTAATAGGCATATTAATACCTTCATTAGAATACTCTGCACAGTCACGAGAATAGGAATAGCCAGACACTGGAAAGAGGGAGTACCGACATGGTGCGAGATACTAGAAAGATTTAAACTAACATATTCTCTATACGAAATGGCAGCAAAAATACTAGATACGACGGAAAACTTCCAAAAGATTTGGTTCTATTGGATAATGCATCCACCTTAATATGATTACCCTAATCTAACCTGATAGAACAGTAAAAAGAAACATGATGGGAGGGGGAAGAAGGTAGGAGTTTTGGAGAGACATAATTATGAAGACTACACTGAGTTTACTATATCATATTCAGAGGTGTGACACATCAAGAGTACATTCTAGTGACCTAAAGTTATGTTTAGTTAGTTTTCTTTTATTGTAATAAAAATCCACATGAGAGATAGGTGTCTTTCATAAGAAATATAACAGGTATGCCTTACTGACTTTGAGACTTGATTGTATGTTGTAATTCCATGTGAAAAAAGATAAACCTCAAACTGTTAAATTTAGGAACTAAAGGGTTTATATGCCTGACAAGCTGATAATGTAATCAACTGTAAAAGACCGATATTGTATTCAATGATGTTATTTCAATAAAAATTATTTTATCATAAAATTACATGCTAAACCTATATACAAAATGACTTGAGACAGCTTTAAATACTAACTATATACAAATATAACAGAAACTGTATCTGTGGATACTAAGAGAAAGTCCATATAACAGGACAAAGGCAAAACGGAAAAAAAAAGAACAAATAACAAAAATATGTATGCAGGTAAGATAGGGGAGTATGGCCAGTAAGCACAAGAACAGGTTATGCCTGAAGGTACAGAGGTAATAGAATATTCTATAGGTGGAAATTGAAGCACAAGCATTGTCTAGCAGGAATAAGAGAAGTATTAGCCAGACAGGAGCACATGCATCAATGGTTAGGGGAGCATTAGCAAATATCACCAGCAGAAGATGGAACAGGAATGGCTATGAGAAGAAGCTCCAAAACAAATAGCAAAAAGAACAAGCATCAGACTCTTGTGCTTTTAAACAGCATCAGTGATGTTCCAAAGAAACATTGCAAAGCAGCACACACTCAAATTATAAAGTAAAAAATGAGATATGTATGTCTATCTGAGACAACAGCAGGCTGTCTGCGTGTTACCACTAGGCGCCACCATAGACCCTTCTACGTGCAGGTGCTGTGCTTCTGATAATATCAACACAGTCCAAATTTACAATATTCTTAATGCATTTTGTTCTAACACCAGAACTCCATCAGAAGAAACAACAATTAAAGGCAAGTTTAAATGTTGAGTAAGCCAATCACGATTAACAATTCAAGGGCCAATTTTATAAAGCTATATACGACACTATCATATAACATTGAATGACCATTAACTAGCAGTTCTGCTACAAAATGGTCTATGTGTTTGCTGTCTAAAAACCAGTTTCTTCTGTTCAATCAAAGATGACCACGCACAATTTATATATATTATATTACGGGTAAAGTCAGAAATCTGGGTAAACCTGACATTACCCAAGAGGTTGTGGGTAAAGCCCGATGTAATGCAATTTTCCAATCTACAATATTTTCTTTGACTCTGCCTGGAGAGGTTCAAGGAAGGCACCCCACCGATCCTCTGGCATCCACCCCAAGTAAACCTTGGAGAATGAGGTTTACAAGGGGGGCTTTGCCCCACTTGAACCCCCCCATGCAGAGGCAAAAAAGATAGTAAAGATGTGTGAAATACAGTGCATCGTATATTGTTTAATGCAGCCCGTGACTCAATGCACTTTGAGTATATTTATCATTTTACATTTGGCTTAACACACAGCCGCTTGAGTAATGTCAGGTTTACCCGGGTAATGCTAGGATTACTCAATTTCTTACTTCACGGCAACATTTTTTTTTTTATATATATATATATATATATATATATATATATATATATATATATATATATATATATATATATATATATATATATATATACACACATTCACTGGACACTTTATTAGGTACACCTTGCTAATACCGGGTTTGACCCCCTTTTGCCTTCAGAACTGTGTTAATTCTTTGTGGCATAGAGTCAACAAGGTGTTGAAATCATTCCTCAGACATTTTGGTCCATATTGACATGATAGCATCATGCAGTTGCTGCATATTCATGATGCAATTCTCCTGTTCCACCACATCCCAAAGGTGAACTATTGGATTGAGATATGGTGACTGTGGAGGCCATTGGGGTGCAGTGAACTCATTGTTATGTTCAAGAAACAGTTTGAGATGATTTAAAGGGACAGTTTACTCAAACATGTTCTCCCCTTTAATTTGTTCCCAATGATCCACTTTACCTGCTGGAGTGTATTAAATTGTTTACAAGGTTTTCCATTACCCTTATATTGTCATTTGAATTAGTTTATTTAGCCTGTGGTATCCCCACCCATCCTGAAAGTTTTTGGCCTCGAGGCCAAGCTGTGTTAACACAGCCAGTAGAAGAAATTACACTCCCAGTGGGTTATAGAAGAGATAAGGTAATAAAATGTTAATTTTTCATTGTTCTCTCCAAGTGTTGGTTATTGGTTTATGGACAGATATAAGTTAAAGAAGCAGGTATATGTACACCATGTGATAAAGTAATGAGATCTGATTATACCTACAAGCTCAACCCATTTTATTAGGTTGTGGCTTCAAAACACAACATCAGCTAATTCATATACACAAATAAGCCTTAAAAAGCAAATCTCATACATTTATACTCTGCAGCTGGTAAAAAAGTAATTGGAAACACATTAAGGGAAAAACAATTTTATAGTATACTGACCCTTTAAGCTTTGTTGACATGGTGCATTATCCTACTAGAAGTAGCAGAAGATGGGTAAACTGTAGTCATAAAGGGATGGACATGGTCAGCAACAATACTCAGGTAGACCATGGCATTTAAATGATGCTCAATTGGTACTAAGGGTCCCCATGTGTGCCATGAAAATATCCTCCACACCATTACACCACCACCACCAGCCTGAACTGTTGATACAAGGCAGGATGGATCCATGCTTTCATGTTTATGCCAAATTCTGACCCTACCATCTGAATGTCACAGCTGAAATTGAGACTCATCAAACCAGGCAACGTTTTTTCAATCTTCTATTGTCCAAATTTGGTGAGCCTGTGCAAATTGTAGCCTCAGTTTCCTGTTCTTAGCTTACAGAAGTGGCACCCGGTGTTGTCTTCTGCTGCTGTAGCCCATCTGCTTCAAGGTTCAATGTGTTGTGCAATCAGAGATAGTATTCTGCATACCTTGGTTTTAACAAGTGGTTATTTGAGTTACTCCTGCCTTTCTATCATCTTGAACCAGTCTGCCCATTCTCCTGTGACCTCTGACATGAACAAGGCATTTTCATCCAGACAACTGCAGCAGCAGCTCACTGGATATTTTCTTTTTTTCGGACCATTCTCTGTAAACCCTAGAGATGATTGTGCTTAAAAATCCCAGGAGATTAGTAGTTTTTGAAATACTCAGACCAGCCCGTCTGGTACCAACAACCATGCCACGTTCAAAGTCCCCTTTCTTCCCTATTCTTATGCTCGTTTTGAACTTCAGCAAGTCGTCTTCACCGCGTCTAGATACCTAAATGCCTTGAGTTGCTGCCATGTGATTGGCTGATTTGCAATTTGTGTTACCAAGCAATTGAACATGTGTACCTAATAAAGTGGCCGGTGAGTGTGTATATAAACAAACACATATACACAAACATATATTTATCTATCTATACGTATGTATGTATTTATATATGTATGTACACACATAGTGATGTCGCGAATAGTTCGCTGCGAATAGTTCCCGGCGAACATAGCTTGTTTGCGTTTGCCGCGGCGGGCAAACATATGCGATGTTCGGTCCGCCCCCTATTCGTCATCATTGAGTAAACTTTGACCCTGTACCTCACAGTCAGCAGACACATTCCAGCCAATCAGCAGCAGACCCTCCCTCCCAGACCCTCCCACCTCCTGGACAGCATCCATTTTAGATTCATTTGGAAGCTGTATTCTTAGGGAGGGACAGTGTAGCTGCTGCTGACTTAATAGGGAAATCGATAGCTAGGCTAGTGTATTCAGTGTCCACTACAGTCCTGAAGGACTCATCTGAGCTCTGCTGTAAGGACAGCACCCCAAAAAGCCCTTTTTAGGGCTAGAACATCAGTCTGCTTTTTTTTCTGTGTAATCTAATTGCAGTTGCCTGCCTTCCAGCGTGTGTGTCAGGCTCACAGCGTATACTGTGCCCACTTGCCCAGTGCCACCACTCATATCTGGTGTAACAGTAGTGTACATTTAAAAAAAACCAACACTTTTTTGACTGTGAAATAATAGAAGTCAGTTTCCTTCACATGTGTGCGTTTCACGGCCGGCCAGGGCACAGTGTCACACCAGTACAACTCATATCTGGTGTAACAGTAGTGTACATTTAAAAAAAAAAAAACACTTTTTTGACTGTGAAATAATAGCAGTAAGTGGAGGGGGGCGGGATCGTGGGCGGGAATGTCCGGGGGCACGCACGGACATGCACGCATTCACGGGAGGGTGGGGGCGGGCGCGTGCACGGGGAGGGAACGGGTGGGAACTGCTACACTACAGAAAAAGTTGGTGTAAAATTTAAAAAAAAAGGAATAAAAATTAAAAAAAAAAAAAAAAAGATCAGGCAGGTGGTGGGGGTTGCTCTGTGGGGGGGGGGGGAAGCCACACTACAGAAAAAAAGAAAAAAAAAAAACAGAAAAAACTACTGCCAGTACCCAATATGGCAGCCAATAAGGCAGATGGGGAGGGTTAGAGAGCTGTTTTGGGGGGGATCAGGGAGGTTGGGGGCTAAGGGGGGATACTACACCACAGCATATGTAAATATGCTAAAAAAAATAAAAAACATTTAAAAACCTTTTATTTTAGTACTGGCAGACTTTCTGCCAGTACTTAAGATGGTGGGGACTATTGTGGGGTGGGGGAGGGAAGGGAGCTGTTTGGGAGGGATCAGGGGGTCTGATGTGTCAGGTGGGAGGCTGATCTCTACACTAAAGCTAAAATTAACCCTGCAAGCTCCCTACAAACTACCTAATTAACCCCTTCACTGCTAGCCATAATACACGTGTGATGCGCAGCAGCATTTAGCGGCCTTCTAATTACCAGAAAGCAATGCCAAAGTCATATATGTCTGCTATTTCTGAACAAAGGGGATCCCAGAGAAGCATTTACAACCATTTGTACCATAATTGCACAAATAATTTGTAAATAATTTCAGTGAGAAACCTACAATTGAGAAAAAATGTAAGTTTTTTTTAATTTGATCGCATTTGGCGGTGAAATGGTAGCATTAAATATACCAAAATGGGCTTAGATCAATACTTTGGGTTGTCTACTACAATACTCTTAAGCTAAAATTAACTCTACAAGCTCCCTACATGCTCCCTAATTAACCCCTTCACTGCTGGGCACAAAACATGTGTGGTGCGCAGTGGCATTTAGCAGCCTTCTAATTACCAAAAAGCAACGCCAAAGCCATATAAGTCTGCTATTTCTGAACAAAGGGGATCCCAGAGAAGCATTTACAACCATTTATGCCATAATTGCATAAGTTGTTTGTAAATAATTTCTGTGAGAAACCTAAAGTTTGTGAAAAAGTGAACATTTTTTTTTTTATTTGATCGCATTTGGCGGTGAAATGGTGGCATGAAATATACCAAAATTGGCCTAGATCAATAATTTGAGATGTCTTCTAAAAAAATATATATACATGTTAAGGGATATTCAGGTATTCCTGACAGATATCAGGGTTCCAATGTAACTAGCGCTCATTTTGAAAAAAAGTGGTTTTGAAATAGCAAAGTGCTTCTTGTATTTATTTCCCTATAACTTGCAAAAAATGTAAAGAACATGTTAACATTGGGTATTTCTAAACTCAGGACAACATTTAGAAACTATTTAGCATGGTTGTTTTTTGGTGGTTGTAGATGTGTAATAGATTTTGGGGGTCAAATTTAGAAAAAGTGTGTTTTTTTCCATTTTTTCCTCATATTTTATTATATTTTTAATAATAAATTATAAGATATGATGAAAATAATGGTATCTTTAGAAAGTCCATTTAGTGGCGAGAAAAACGGTATATAATATGTGTGGGTACAGTAAATGAGTGAGAGGAAAATTACAGCGAAACACAAACACCGCAGAAATTTAAAAATAGCCCTGGTCCTTAAGGGAAAGACATTGAAAAATGGCCTTGGTCCTTAAGGGGTTAAAAAAAAAACTAGAAATTTGACTGTGAAATAATAGCAGTCAGTTTCCTTCACACGTGTGCATTTCAGGGCCTGCCAGGGCACAGTGTCACTGACACCAGTGCAACTCATATCTGGTGTAACAGTAGTGTACATTAAAAAAAAAAAATACAATTTTGACTGTAATAGATTGAATAGCAGTTAGTTGTCTGCAAGCATGTGTGTCAGGCCTACAGCATCTACTCTGCCAACTTCTGCCAGTGCACAGTGCCACTCATATCTGTTGTCATAGTAGCTTGCACGCATAGTAACACTAATAAAAAAAAATGACAGGCAGAGGCAGGCCACCCCGCAGGGGCCGTCGGGGTCGTGGTGCTGTGATTCCCTTTGGCCCTAGAATAATGCCCAGTGTTCAGAGGCCACGTACCCTGAACTTGAAAAGTTCTGAGGACATAGTTGACTGGCTAACACAGGACACCCAATCTTCTACAGCTTCCACCCGGAACCTTGGCGCACCATCCTCCTCCAGCTTAGCTTCGGGCACCACTCAAGTTACCACTCACCCGCCTGCCGCCACCACCAACACTAGCACCACAGCCGCTTCACTTGATCTGTCAGAGGAGTTATTTACACATCAGTTGGAAGAAATGAGTGATGTGCAACCATTATTGCCAGAGGATGTAGATAACAGGGATATGTCTCAGTCAGGCAGCATTACACACATGGACGTACGGTGTGATGATGATGATGATGTTGTACCCGCTGCGGGGTTTGGTATGTCACTGTGAAGTGGGCGTAACCCTTACACTACCTGATCGATACAACATCATACCTGATGTTTTAAAGCACGTTATTCCAAACAATTTAGGAATGTTAGGTGATTTATGCCCTTTATGGATTAAAACCAGACTCTGCATCAACTATGTAATTTTCCATGGGAGTTTTGCCATGGATCCCCCTCCGGCATGCCACAGTCCAGGTGTTAGTCCCCTTGAAACAACTTTCCCATCACTAATGTGGCCAGAAAGAGTCCCTGTGGGTTTTAAAATTCACCTGCCTATTGAAGTCTATGGCAGTTCGGCCATTCGCGAACATTTGCGGAAGTTTGCGTTCGCCATTTGTGAACGGAAAATTTTATGTTCACGACATCACTATACACACATACATATAAAACATTGCACTTAACTAATAATACTCTTGTATTTTACTAAACATTATTATATATCGATGAATTGTTTCTCGGACTGTATGCACAAAATAAAAAAATACATTTATAATAAAGTACACCAATACATTTTCTTTCTATATCTCTTTTGAGAAAGAAGTGCTGCTAAATTTTAAAAAAAAAAAATTAATGTCAAACAATGGCTTCTGGGCTAAAATGATTCAATTATTTGATAGATAACTGAAAAACTTAATTGACTTATAGTGAAGATTTTTGTTGCCAAATCCCAAATACATGCTTGACGTGTAGTCAGAATGATGTGATTTCATCTCAACAGCAATCTAAATAGCAATAAAAAAGCTAAATCTTTATAACCCAGACATTCCTGTACTTCATTACTGTTGTCACCAAGACTGTCAGGACTTATATGGACACTCTTGATTTTCAAGTATTAACTCTTTTTTTTTTAATTGTTATAACAACTAATTTTTACTCCAATTGTACAGTGTGCAAATTAAATAGAGGAATATCACTCTATTGTTCATATTACTCTTTCCTCTAGGAATGTTTTTTTTATTGGCTGCCTTTGTTTGCCTCTTATCAAGCAGGACTCTAAAATAATCTGTAGCAGATACAACCCCATCCACCAATGTTTTGTTTATGTTTTTTGTTTTTACACAGCTTGCCTTCCTTGTTTTTCATTCAAACATAATATTGCATTATCAAGCACAAATGTTAGCAGGTCCAGAAGTTTTAAGACACTCAGCAGCCTAGTCTGATTTATGTGACAGTACTCTCAGTGGTCAAGGATTAAAATAACTTTTTTAAAAAACAAATCAGGAGAGACCTGCATAAATCTTCAGGGTGCCAAAGTACTTGGAATACAAGACTCAACTTTCTACACCAGTACTGGACTCAGCATCCTGATCTGAAAGAACACCACAGCAAGGGATTGAAGAGTGGTGAGTCAAGCATTTTATTTAGTGTATATACGGATGTCTGGGAGTGGTCCCTTGTGAATGATATTAGTGTGGGGGTTGTTTTGGGGAGCACCGCCACATTTTTTCCTTTACAAACAGTCTAGTTGTGCAGTGGCCTTACAAGGAATTGGTTTCAGGACTATTTATACATCTCTTTATACAGTGCATACACCTTAACCACTTCCCTATTGGATTTTGAAAGTAAGCATTTTTTGCTAAGAGCTGTGGCCTAGCTCAAGGTGCATGCACGGTTTTTTGAGCCTACCACCGCAATCTTGTAATTTTACATTAGCATACAGAAGTATGCAGGGTGAGAGCAATACTATAAACACACCAGTTTTATTCTCCCTGAGGACAGCCGAAGAGAGAGAGGCGGCAGCTTGGGATTGCAATCAAATTTTTTCCCTCAACAAAACTAATTACAGTTTGATAACACTTTTTGAAGAGGTGGAGAACCTTCTATTGAGAGAGGACCAACTAAAATGGGATGTTAATACACTTAATAAATATTTGGAATTAGGCCTGATACCCAGGGGCCTCAGACTGAATAAATTCCCAACCTTTGTGACAGATGACAAGTCCTTTATTGAACGATGGAATAACCACCTTACAGAATGTTCACTTAAACTGATGAAATTAATCTGTGAATTTAAGTTGAAAACAATTGATGAACTGGCTATAAAGATAAAGGAATTACAGGATGAGTTAAACAAGAGAAGTAAAGAACCCAGCTTTCTAAAATTCGATGCCACCCTACAGAAAGTGCTGGCGGAAGCAAAAACATTACTACTGGAGACTAAACGCACAAAGTATTTAAGGGACTTGCAGGACTATAATTTGAACAGAGTCTACGTTTGGAATAGGAGAGATCGTTTTGCCTTAAGGAAGGAGCAAAACAGATCAGCCCCATACTACAACAGATGGAGAGGAGGAAATAGATCCAGAAGCAACAGAGGTAGACGTGTTAACTTCCAGGAAAGTGAAGGAGAATCCTGGGACGAAGGTTCGTCCTCAGGGGGAGAGGAATTGGGGGCCCACGAAACCACAGTGAGACCTAAGGAAGGACCAAACAGGTTGCCCCCAATCCTGAAGAACAGAGATTCTGAAATAGCATCCACCTCGTCACACTATAGAGAGGAACCCCCACAGGCGGGGGGATCAGGAAGGTTCCTGGGAGCAACCGAAAAATCCCAGTTGGAACAGGTTTTTCAGGTACCCCCAAAAGCATCAGAAGGGGGGGGAAGAGGAACTGCAGAACAACAACAACAACAACCGAGAGAACAGAGACGATACCCCCAAAGGAGGGGCCGAAGGAGGGGAAACTACAGGGACTGAACGTTTTAAACCTATCAAGTTATGTTCTAAATAAATCTGAAATTGAAGTATTGAGTTTAGGTTTAACATTTGTTCCGTCTGCAGATTTTAATCTGTTTAGAACTCTTTTGGACGTTAACAAAATGATTCGGAACCTAACGTTGAGAAAATTCTTTAAGACACAAGATCAACGTCAATTTAATGAGAGTCCAAGTTCTTTTGACATATCTGACCGTGAACATCATGTTAATAACTATTTGAATTTCCAAGAATTATGCGATGTAAAGACTCTGGAATCTCTCCAAGAAGAGGCAGAGATGGAAGAAAGTAGGCGGGTGGCAACACCACTCCTAAAGAACAAATCTTTGTTCTATCCCATCCAAAGCAGGGGTCCTCTTCTGGAGAAATTCCAGAAGCGGGTAGAAAGTGATCTAATTAAGCTCCAATATGTTACACAAAGGGGCAAGAAGTCCAATGTCACACGAAAACAAAAAAAGGCACTGGATGGTCTAAGAGATAACAATGACCTAGTGATTAGGTCAGCCGATAAGGGCGGAGCAATTGTTGTTCTTGATAAAACAGCTGAGAGTGGAACAGGATTATGAGATATTGTCTTTTGATCCAACATGCAAATTCCGGAGACAGTTGGTCTCCCTTGTAGACGATGGGGTAGAGATGGGTTATATTAACCAAGAAACCAAGGATTATCTTCTGGTACAAAACCCAGCCATTCCTGTGTTTAATCACCTACCCAAGATTCACAAGTCTACTGACAATGTCCAAGGGAGACCAATTGTAAGTGGAATAGGCTCCCTACTGGAACACCTGTCAGAGTGGTTGGATGGCATCCTGCAGCCCTTGGTAAGCTCCCTTTGGAGTCACCTGTCGGATACCAAACATGTATTGAATTTACTTTCTGGTGTGGTATGGCAGAGCGACTATAAGTGGTTGACAGTGGATGTAAGATCCCTGTATTCAACCATACCACATGATAAGGGCCTGGAAGCCATAAAATTCTTTCTGTCAAAAGAGTATCCAAGTGATCAGGATTTTATTGGATACTTATTGAGAGTAACCAGATTTCTCCTTACCCACAACTATTTCCTGTTTGAGGGGGAGTTCTTTCTCCAGAGGCGTGGGACAGCGATGGGGGCAAAATTTGCCCCTTCTTACGCCAACCTTTTCATGGGTTGGTGGGAGCTCACCCACGTCTTTGGAGAGAGGAACCGGTTCAGGCAGGAGATAGTGTGGTATAGGCGCTTCATTGACGATCTCCTTTTTATTTGGCAGGGCTCCCATAATGATCTAGAGAGGTTTGTAGAGGGACTTAACAACAACAATGTAGGCATTAGCTTTACGTCCGAGATACAAGAGCATTCAGTTAATTTTTTGGACATCTCACTAAAGGGAGAAGTAGGTCAGAAGATTACCACAGAGACATATTGGAAGCCAATTACAGGGAACTCTTTGCTGCACGCTGCAAGTTGTCACCCAAGGAGAGTGTTTAGGGGTGTAGCCAGAGGCCAGTTCATTCGCCTAAAAAGAAACTGTACTGATCAAAGTACATATGAGAAACAGGCCGATGAACTATCTGTTAGGCTCATGGAAAGAGGCTATCCAGGGTCAATAATTACAAAAGAGAGAAACGCTGTTACCAAAATTAACAGAGTTGATCTTTTAAGACAGAAGAACACAAAGTATATAAAGAGAACAAAAGGGACAGAGGACAGGAAAATTACATTCACGACAGAATATTCACAGCAGTACACACAAATATGTCAGATCATTAGAAATAACTACCATCTGTTATCAGCAGATGATGCTCTAAAAGAGACAGTGTCTGAGGGCATCAGATGTACATACATATAATAGGTGCAATTATTTACCCTGCAAAGCTTGCGAGAAAGTCACTGTAGGGGACTCCTTCAGCTCTCTAGTTACGGGGGAACACTTCCAGAAGAATTTATGTCTTAACTGCAGGTCGACCTTTGTAGTGTACTTGATTTCATGCACACACTGTGCCCTCCAGTATGTAGGCCTCACGACAAGGGAAGCCAGGGTACGAATAAAAGAGCATCTAGCGGATATCAAAGAAGGGGTACTCACAACGCCACTTATTAAACATTTTTCAATTACACACAATAAAGATAATTCATTCTTTTCCTGGACCATCATAGAGAAGGTACCAGTCCAGATGAAAGGGGGGGACAGAACCCGTAAACTAGGCGAAAGGGAGGCCTTCTGGATCTTTCGCTTAAAAACAAGGATTCCAGACGGCCTCAATTCTGAATTTGACCTCATTAATTTTTGGTAGTGTACATTAGGAATAACACTCCACATATTTGGGGTATTTAGGTAACAATATGATTACTTTGTAAACCCGATTTACCTATGTATTTATATATAGAGAGTAAACACCCAATATTAAAACACTAATAAACACAATAGACTCCAGGTGCTTGGTAGGAAGCAGCACATTCATAGACTGACAGAAATACTAAGGTTAAATACATAGTTAGTGTATGAACACCAAAGGTCCTTGGTAAATAGCAGTTCACTTGGAAGCTAAATGTAATGAACCAGAATAACTCTAGCTAAATACACCTAAAATAAGAAACAAGGGTTCACGACTTATTGAGGAATTTTATTACTAACAAACACATAGTTAGAGCATAACACACTAGGCACTCTATAAGGTTTATAATGTGTATTTATGGGTGTACTAGAATTGGGGTTCTTAAGTGTACACCATAACAAAGGAGATATTTGTTAGTTTAGCAAGTAGCTTATTAACCTTTGATGCCAGGCACAATAGACCAGAATACACTTTGGCTATATATACCTAAATAGTAATTTAAATTTTAAAATTTACTATTTATTTGGGATACCTCTGGAGATGAGCTTAATGCTAGAGTACAATACACCAGCCCCTCAAAATAATGTTTAATGTGTTTAATGTGTTTATACCGGGATGTGATACACAAGGGAGAAAACACAACAGAGTTGCTACTTTTTTTTTTTTTTTTTTTTTTTTTTTTTTGGGGTTTGACAGGCAAAGCACGCTAGCACAGCATGGAATTGTTCCATTGTACACAAGTAATAGACATTTAGCAGTGATAGCACAGGAGAGCGGTGACTGACAGCGAGGTGTGACGCGACAGGCTACACTTTTTGATTGGTGTACACATACGATATTCGACCAATCAGGATTTAGTAGGTAGGGACCAATAGCTACACACATAACTCCCTGCAAAGCATTGGGATATGGTAGACCGCACCGGATTGGCTAACATATACGGTTACCAACCAATGAGGTTAAGGAAGCAGGTTCTAATGGTAAATAGCTATCACGAACAAACACGGAATCTTAGCATATACATTACTTTTTCAACTATAATATAGACGATTTAGATGCATACCATAAACCTGAGAGCTGTTAAATGAGAAAAGGTTAAATATCAGAACACACAGTACTAGTGTCTATACATGACTCTTTATACAAGCGGTTTCAGCTTAGAGACAGTTTCTCTATACAAGGATGCAATATAATTGCTGAATAGACCCAATTAATAAAAACTGTCATTTAACATTATTCATTGTTTGGCACTTATTAAATATTGAGTACCAATGATAAATAGGAGGTTAGGAACTCAGTCTTTTTGTAATTTAATAATATTGAGTAAATAGACTAGTGCAGCTATGTTGATAAGGAGGGTCAATTAATCCCAGCTGAAGGGAGTTACAATGAGGGGTGTGGGTTTTTTGAACCAATAGGATTTCAGATGATGGTTTTTAAATCTGAGAACTGACAGACAGTTTTAAGCAGGCTAGGAGTAAGGCAACAGCCGAAACCGGTCAGCCTTTTTTGTCATCTGTTTAACTATAATTGTATGTTCTTACCCTAGGGTCAAGATACCCTTTATGTTCTAAATAAAGTTTATTTTTTATCCATATACTTGGTGCTCCTGTTACACATTTCTTTTGATGCCAAAGTACTTCCCTAGCAATTAATGAATAGGAGTAACTATAGTGAAATTAACCCTTTGAGTGCTAACGATGGCTCTGAGCCGTCGCAAATTGTCCCAGTCAGTTGCTGACCACAACTCAGAGCCATCGCTAGCACTCACCCACCTTGAGGGCAATATGGGGACTCCCACCTACTACCACCCCGAGGCTTCACGATTCACGCAGTGACGTCACGCGAAATGACGTGATGACATCACCTCTCAACTTTATTTAAATTTAACAATGGACAGTATAGGGAAATAAGGGCATACTGCTTAGAAGTCTGTATCTCAGGCATCTAAGCAGCTACAGAACCCCAAAGCCCACAGTTGGAAAGGTAATCGCCTAACCGTTCCAATGGTATAAGTCTGGGAAAAAAAGTATAAAAGTAAAAAATAAATATATTTTTAAAAAGTATAAACAAAAGTAAGAAAAAAATTAAAATCCAGCTTAGCACCCAGGTTGGAAATGGCTTAGCAGTAGGGATGGGCGAATGTGTAAATTTTCGAATTTCGAATGTAGAACGAATGTTATTACCGAAATTCAAATTCTAAATCCGAATGTCGATAAGAACGAATATTCTTAAAAATTCGAAAATCGAATGTTATTTACAGTTTTCGAATGTCATTTTCGAATTCGAATGTTTATAATTATATCGAATGTCCACATTCGAAATTTCGAATTTAACATTCTATTTAACAAATACTATTCAGAAGTTCAATAGTTCATGTGGTAGGGCTGGAATCTAGTAAATTGATACATAAATAGATACAAGTATATCATTTCGAAAGTTTCCATATAGAATATTGCATAATTCGAATATTACATTTAAAGAAAGCATTAGAAATACTATTACAAACATATAAATTCGAATTTTTCGAATTCGAATAAAAATTCGAGTTTTTCGAATTCGAATATTGCATAATTCGAATATTACATTGAAAGAAAAAGCATTAGAAATACTATTACAATCTAAATTTGAATTTTTCGAATTCGAATACACGTATTGCATAATTCGAATATTACATTTAAAGAAAAAGCATTAGAAATACTATTACAATCTAAATTCGAATTTTTAGAAAAGAATATTTTCGAATGTAATTGTAAAATTCGAAACCAAACATTCGAAAATCGAATGTTAGAATGTTATGTAAACATTCGAAATTCGTTTCGAATGAACGAATGTGTTAAAATTCGTGCCGTTTTTCGAATGTTGCGAAACATTCGCCCATCCCTACTTAGCAGCCAAAGGGTTAAAGAGTAGAAGGAAGTTAATAGGAGAAGATCCATAGGGAGGTCAAAAGAAAGGCGGAAGCGTGATGTAAGGAAATGAGAAAAGGCGAGAATAGAGATAAAATAGGAAAGGCAGATGAGGAAAAAACATGTATAGAGGAATGAAAAAAGAAGACATAAAACTCTTTTTTTTTCTTTTATGATTTAGATCGAGAATACATTTGTAAACTACTTTTTATTTTACTTCTATTTTCAATGTTGCTTCGTTCTCTTGGTATCCGAAGGAGCAGCAATGCACTACTAGGAGCTAACTGAACAAATCGGTAAACCAATGATAAGTGGGAAAATGTGCAGCCACCAATCATCAGCTAGCTCCCAGCTTCTGAGCCTACCTAGGTATGCTTTTCAACAAAGGATACCAAATGAACAATGCAAATTAGATAGCAAAAGTACATTAAAACTTTGTTTGAAATTATATGCTCTGAATTATGCAAGACATATTTAAAGAGCCATGTCCCTTTAATAGGGGAGAGAGGAAATAGAAGAAAAAAAATAATATAAAATGAATGATAAAATAAAAGGTCAAATGATGGGGAAAAAAAAAAAAAAAAAAAGAAAATTATTTTTAAAATAAGTGTGAAAATGTAAGACGTATAAAAAGTGAGATCTAAATGATTAAGGGCTAGGTTACAAGTGAAGCGCTAATTTATCATGTGCCCGCAAATGGGCAAATTTGCCTGTTTACTGGCGTGCGACAAATAACCAGCAATTAAATGTGGCTGATTATTGCTACCACAAACTCGCGGAATCAGTTAGCGCTAAAAAAATTAACCAGAGATCTGACCTCTGGTTGATTTTTTAAATGTCCCACAATCACCCTCAAAGTCAAGTGTGAGGTCCCTTTTAAAAAAAAAACAATTGCACTAAACACATTTTGGTGGCTAAAGTTGGTGGGTGTGGGGTGTTAGGAAAGAAAAAACAGCACTGAAAAGTGCATTTACAGTCTATAGGAACTGTGTGTAAATATATATGTATATACAGGTAGCCCTCAGTTTAGGGTTAGGTTCCAGAAGGAATGGTTGTAAATCGAAACCATTCTAAATTGAAACCCAGTTTATAATGTAAGTCAATGGGAAGTGAGGGAGTTAGGTTCCAGGTCCCTCTCAAAATTGTCATAAGTAACACCTAATACATTATTTTTAAAGCTTTGAAATGAAGACTTTAAATGCTAAACAGCATTATAAACCTAATAAAATAATCACACAGCACAGAATATATAATTAAACTAAGTTAAATGAACAAAAACATTTGCTAAACAGTATTATAAGCCTAATAAAATAATCACACAACACAGACTTTACTTGCATTTTTCTGCAAACAGTTCTTTCTATGCATTCCAATCTGAACTGATTTATAGACAAGAAGATCTTGTTCCTTTGCAAGCTGCTCGATAGCTCAGGTCTGGTTAAACTCATTAATTTCAGCTTGCTTGTCTTGCATATCTTTGCTGCAACACAAGCGGACAGCTCCACCTACTGGCTATTTTAATCAATGCACTACTTCTCAATGCTTCCCAATAGCAGTCACATGAATTAAAAAAAAGGTTGTTATTCTGAAACGGTGCATATTGAACAGTTGTAAACTGAGGGCCTCCTGTACTTATATACATATTTATTTGTGTGTTAATATGTGTATATACACATATTAACACATAAATAAAAAGCAAGCATTCAACTTGTAATCTGGCCCTAAAAAAAACAAGCAAGTGAATGTGGTGGATTATATGGTGGTAAATAAATAAGGAGAGAAAATAAAGGAGAGAAATGAAATGGGGATGAGTGGAAAAAAAATCAGTGGATTGTTGATTGTTGTTATTTTTTTATTTTTTTTTTAAATAACAGGAAGTGCACGCCTGCTTCTACAGCTGTGCTGGTGGACTCTGACACAAACGCACACACTTACAAAAATACATATAAAAATGCCATCTTTTGTATGCAATAAAAATGTGACTTTAGTATCCCTTTAAACTAACATTAAAACATCAATACCAAAAACAAACATTTCTATACCCGTAGTTTTAAATGTATTTATTTTATTTTCAATTTGTATACACTTGTGCATGATTTAGCAATATGGTCATAACTAGGCTATTTAGTTTAACATCCCAATTTTGTATTCAGTTTTCAAATGTTCATACCTAATGCTTATTCTGTGTTCTTTTATTTTTGTATTAACCTTTTGAATCAATATGATCAATCTGACATTTTCAAATGAAGAGGTCTTGGATAAGGAGGTCGTCTTATTAAAGATGTCCTTGTATACAGCACATCTGTGACCTCATGTTTTACATAGTCAGTTATGTTATGTTCCCATAGTTACACAATTTTATTTTAGTATTTCTATTAACTAAGTTCATAAACCTAATATTAGTGTGTTCTTAGTTCATTTGCATCTTCAAAAGTAATATTTGACATCATTTTTTAAATACAAAAGACATTGTATTTTTGAAGCAGTTCAAGGTTGCTTAAATTAAAACCCTTGTTGGCCCATGTTTTAAGATATTTGGGATATATGAGTAAGAGATTTTGCAGATGATTACTAAATAGAAATTTGCTGAAAGGTTTTTAACAAAACTATAACATTGCCAGAGGGTCTAATACATTTATTTTCTGTTTCACAAAAACATTTAACTTTCCCGTTGTTTTTTTCCCCATTCCATTACGAATCGAGTTAGAACATTACTCTTTTGGTCAATTTTATACTTAAAGGGCCACTAAACCCAAAATCTTTCTTTCATGATTCAGATAGAGAATAGAAATTTAAACAACATTACAATTTACTTCCATTATTTATTTTGCTTAATTTCTTAAATATCCTTAGTTGAAGAAAAAGTAATGCACATGGTGAGCCAATCACACAATGCTTCTATGTGCAGCAACCAATCAGCAGCTAGTGAGCATATCTAGATATGCTTTTCATCAAAGAATATCAAGAGAATAAAACAAATTAGATAATATAAGTAAATTAGAAAGATGTTTAAAATGGCATTCTGTTTCTAAATCATAAAAGAAAAAATGTGGGTGGCATGTCCCTTTAAATGAAAATATTTACGAAAATAAAATAAATTTCTTATAAGATTTAAAGGGTCATTGCAAATAAAGAAAATTCTGTCATGCATACGCAAGAGAAAAAATATGCATATATTATTTTGGAATGAAAGGGTTAAAAGGAAAATATTAAGTAGCTGTGAGCTAATTGTATTACAGGCTGGAACAGGAGCAACCATTTAAATGTTCTTGTTTCTCTCCCACTTTGTGACCCCGCTGGGTTGATTTCTGCTGTTGCCTCTTATTTACATATATTTTCTAATGAGAATACAACAGTATATATATATATATATATATATATATATATATATATATTAATTTAAATAAAAGGTATTAAATAAAGTAGGTATTTGTTAACAATGTAATACAATACAGCAAGTAAAATGAATCATTAGCAACACATTAAAGTGGATAAAGATTTACAGTACAATTCCCCTTTTAATCATGGACAGAATCCATTTAAAAAGTACAGTGACATCTGCTAATCATACACTACTGGGTCTTCATTAAACTAAGGGATACCCATTAGTCACTAAATTGCCAAGGTTCTCCCTATTCGTTAGCAAGCTCATTGTTTTGATGAGCTGGCTGAAGAAAATGTGTCATAGGCAAGGTTTGGGTCATCATTTGTTAGTTGGTGATTTTGTCTCAGTATACAAAACAAATAAACTTGCTAGACTGATAAAAATGCACAGACAATTACAGTACATATAGTAAAGCAAGCAGGGGTTGGCACTCAATAGCAGGCAATGTAGAATATGCAAACAACTTCCGGGTGCTCTATGCAGACCAAGTATACATCAAAACAACATAGGCAAAGGCACTCAACATTTGGAATCAAATCAGTCAGTTTATTGTAATGTTTTGGGGTGGTGCCCCTTCCTCAGACAGCCATGCATGAACAAAGAACAAAACTTACTCCTTAAATACCCCACCACCAATTAACACAAGTCTTGCAAGCTGTGCACTGGCATCCTCCCTGCGCTACTGAGAATGTGCGGGACTGACTATGGTGAGCCAGAAATGCCAAAAATAAAAGCAAAGCATAATATAATTATAATTATAATTTGCGATTTATATAGCGCTTTTCTCCTTTTGAGACACAAAGCACTTTACAATTATACCAACATAAAGACATAAAAGTTAGGAGTTTCTGAAGGTCAGATACGCGGACTGAATGCCTGATGGAAGAGGTGGGTCTTTAGCTTTTTTTTTTTTTTAAAGCCTGTAAGGATGGTGCCTCTCTGATTGCGCACGGTGAAGAGTTCCAGAAAGTAGGGGCAGCGTGGCCAAATGCTCTGGAGCCTGAGTTTGTCTTTATTCTTGGCATTGAGAGGAGGGATGTGTTGGCTGACCTAAGTGAGCAGGATGAGATGTAGGGTATCAGGATCTCTTTCAGGTACTGTGGGCCTTGGTTGTTTAAGGCTTTGAAGGTCAGCAGGCCAATTTTAAAATGTTCGCCATTTAATTGGAAGCCAATGCAGGGAGTGGAGAACAGGTGTTATGTGGCAGGAGCGAGTTTGATTGGTCAGTAGTCTGGCTGCTGCATTTTGTACCATCTGAAGGTGATTGAGTTCTTTTTTTGGGAGGCCCAAGTAGAGTGCATTGCAGTAATATAGCCTAGAGGATACAAAAGCATGGATTAATGTTGGCATATCATCCGGTGGAATTAAGTGTTGTATCCTGGCTATGTTTTTCAGATGAAAGTAGGCAGATTTTATTACGGAGGAAATCTGCTGTTTAAAATATAGTCCAGCATCAATCAGCACTGTACCTTTGCTGAATTAACGAGTTCAGAGCCTCCAAGCTCCAGGCCAGTTGGGTGACCGTGGGATATTTTTGATGCCCGGGGTCCCCTCACCAAGAGTAACTCTGTTTTGTCCGGGTTCACTTTGAAACAGCTAGCATTTCCATTCTATGAGGTCTGTTAAGCAACTGTTTATGCAGCATGCTGGGTCTGTAGTATCTGGAGCAAAGGAGAAGTAGAGTTGTGTGTCATCAGCGTAACAGTGATACCTTAGGCCATGTCGGTTAATGATGTCCCTCAGTGGTAGTAAGTAAATTGCGAATAGCATGGGAGACAGGATGGATCCTTGTGGAACTCCGCAGGCTAGTTCTGTTGGTGCTGATGAGCTTGATCCAGATATTACTCTCTGTGATTTACCAGCGAGGAAAGATTTAAACCAATATGGCTGGACATAACAGGATGCGTTGCTTAGCAACCGCAATAGAAACAATAATGAACAGAAGATGCCTAACTGTGCGCCAATATTAAGTAGTAAATGCTACAGATCGTGATATATGTGAGCAAGGCAACCTTTCAGGGACTGCAACCTATGGCAGTTAAATCCTGAAACATAGTAACAAACATACTTAAAAGTGCCCATTAGCCCAAAAAGGTACATCACTATGTGTAGCGCATCTAAACGTTATCCACATCTATGAAAACATAGAAAATAATGTAGACAAAAAATTACCATTAATTCATAGATACAAAAAGGGTGCAAAAGTGGGAATAAACTTGTGCAAAGATATTTACAAAAATATACAGTATTATACAAAAATATGCAGCAACATGTAGAAATGCAAATATGCAAATATATATATAGTTAGCCCAAAGGGACTGTCAATAAAGACCAGGTGTTAAACACAATGTGATCACTATTCTTGTTAGTGTTAGAATATACTACACCAGTATACTCATACTAAAACATTATTGAAGGTGTTAATAACAATCAGCCCACACAATGTCAAATTTTCAAAAAACATAGCAAATCAAAATGGGTGTTGAGAGACCCTTAGGTACTAAGATGTCCAAGGTATGGATCCACCTGGTTTCACGCTGCAATATAATTCTTGCTCGGTCCCCCCCACGGTGAAGGGGCGGGACATGGTCAATTATAATGATCCGCAAATTGGCCACCATATGTTTGGCTGCCAAGAAATGTCTGGCCACTGGTTGATCACTTGTACCGGTATCCAGTGCGTGGCAATTGGTAGCCCTGTGATTATCCATTTGCAATGGATGGACAAAGTATGAACCCTGCACCATTCCACTGCATGTGGTACATCCACTGCATCTAAAACATCCAGGTTTAGGTGCCCCAAGCCAAGTAGTGGTAGGGTAGCTGGGCCTGTTGTCAGATCTCATTAGAATGTCCTTGAGAGTTCTACCTTTCCTATATCCAATTATTGGTAGATCATACGCCCAGATCACTGGACAGAATATCCCAGTTCTCTTTTATAATGTTGTTCAACCTCAGTTTGTCAGGGGTATATTTAGTAACAAAGGTCATATGTGGCTTCTTCGTACTTGCGATACTCTTGTTGATTAGCAACATTTCTTGTGTTAGATCTTTGACTTTATCCATTGATGCATTGAGTGTTCATTCAAGATATCCCCTCTCTTTAAATTTTCTGTACATTTTTCGAAGTTGTGTCATTCTATTGGTTTGTGAAGTGTTGTTCTGGACTACTCATTTAAATTGAGACACTGGAAGGGCTCTTTTTAAAGCTGGTGGATGACAGCTGTCTGCTCTCAATATTGAATTTCGATCAGTGGCCTTTTGGAATAAAGTCGTGTTAAGCCTCTTCCGATTTTTGCAAATCCTTAGGTCTAGAAAGTCAATGACCGTATCAGATTAATTGATTTTAAACTTTAAGTTTGTCTGGCAATCATTAAGCTGACCAAACCACTCTGTCAACTGTTTGTTAGTCCCTACCAGATTATAAGTAGATTGTCAATATATCTCTTGCACAGTTTGATGTATGAGCAGTAGAAGAAAGAGGTGCCATACTGTCATACTCTGTGTGCTGAGTCATTGACTTTGAATTTTGGATACTCTGCAAGGGAGCAGCTTCAGGAGTTGGGAGCTGATGTGCAGAGGTGTTTCTGGTTCTGGGGTTAAAGTTGTGTTTTGTCTGCGTGTGTCTTTCCTTTTTGGCATAATTAAACAGATATGCAATTAGATAAGACAATGTCTATAGGCTGTAGTATTAGGCAGGAATACAGATCTTTGTAATAACAGGCAGGATACTTGCATATGCTGTAGATTGGAACTGTGTAATAACAGGCTGGAATGCGGAGCTTTGTAATAACAGGCAGGATACTTGCATATGCTGTAGACTGGAACTGTTTAATAATAGGCAGGAATGCAGTGCTTTGTATAACAAAGGGCTTTGTAATAACAGACAGGATACTTGCATATGCTGTAGACTGGAACTGTGTAATAACAGGCAGGAATGCAGTGCTTTGTATAACAGGCAGGATACTTGCATATGCTGTAGACTGGAACTGTGTAATAACAGGCAGGAATGCAGTGCTTTGTATCATATGCTGTAGACTGGAATTGTGTAATAACAGGCAGGAATGCAGTGCTTTGTATAACACTCAATGTCAAGGCCCAGAACTGAAAACAAACCTCCCAGATATAGCAGGCTGCTGATTATATGATTTGTTTCAGCTGGAAAGCAGGTGGAGCCAGAGAGCCAAAGTTGCAGCAAACAGAAAAACCCAATATTCTTAGTAGGGATGGGCGAATGTTTCGCAACATTCAAAAAACGGCACGGATTTTAACACATTCGTTCGAATCGAATTTCGAATGTTTACATAACATTCTAAAATTCGATTTTCGAATTTTCGGTTTTGAATTTTACGATTACATTCGAAAATATTCTTTTCGAAAAATTTGAATTTAGATTGTGATAGTATTTCTAATGCTTTTTCTTTAAATGTAATATTCGAATTATGCAATATTCGAATTCGAAAAATTTGAATTTAGATTGTAATAGTATTTCTAATGCTTTTTCTTTAAATGTAATATTCGAATAATGCAATATTCTATATGGAAACATTCAAAATTATATATTTGTATCTATTATGTATCAATTTACTAGATTCCCGCCCTACCACATGAACTATTGAACTTCTGAATAGTATTTGTTAAATAGAATGTTAAATTCAAAATTTCGAATGTGGACATTAAATATAATTATAAACATTCGAATTCGAAAGTGACATTCGAAAACTGTAAATAACATTCGATTTTCGAATTTTTAAGATTATTCGTTCTTATCGACATTCGGATTTAGAATTAGAATTTCGGTAATAACATTAGTTCTACATTCGAAATTCGAAAATTTACACATTTGCCCATCCCTAATTCTTAGCCTGTGATCATGCCAACTGGTGGCAAAGTGGTAAAACAACAGGCTGGGAAGAACAGCAGCAGAAATAGAGACTGGTCCCAGGTTCAATTCTAGGCTGGATCATGACACATACATTTCAAATTCAGCCATATATATATTTTGGCGTAAGATGGGGCCACATTTGACCTCATCGCCGTGCCTGCTGTTTGAAGATAAAACATGAAATAATTGAACTTTAGACAGAATTCCAGGAATTGCATCAATACCTCTGTTGGGGGACCCACATACGGGTATCTGTTCAGGTGTTTAGGTACTGCCTCAATCTCTTCCCCATGTGGGATAATTGTATACAGACTATTGACAATGAGTGTTACAAGTATGTCAGTAGTCATTACAATGCAGCTGGTATATTTTTCACCAATGGTTGTAGTGTGGTATCCAGGAAGGTTGCAATTGGCTGTAAAATTGAGCCTCTTGCAGAGAATATTGGTCTCCCCGGTGGAAGACATGGATCCTTGTGTACTTTAGGAAGAGTATATAGGATCGGTGTCACTGGGAAATCCACTCTTAAGTACGCTGCCAGGTTCTTGTTGATCCAATTCTGTTGTTCAAGAACCGAAATTAATCTATTGATTTCACCTTTGAATATTGTTCTCCAGATAAGAGACAATAGGTAACTGTTGCTAAGTTGGTTTAGGACTTCAGCTCTATAGTAAGAATAATCCATTATGACCAGGGTATCACCCTTGTCTGCTTCCCTGAAAACCAACTCAGCATTATTCTTGAGTTTGTCTAGTTCTCTACATCTCCAGATAAATTCTTGTGTGCAGAATCCCTATTTGCCAAAACTGAGTCCTTTGTCTGTTGTTTGATTAGTAGTGTATGCGTACTGATATCTGGGTTCTGATGCTTAGGCGTATAAGTACTTTTTCTTTTAAATAATTCTACAATACCTTGTTGTGTCTGAAATAGTTTTTTCAGTTTCAAAGATCGCTAGAACTTGAAACTGTCGAGGTCCAAATCAAATTAATCAGTGGTTGTCATGTATATCCCTTTAAATCCTGTATCTGAACCCTATAAAAGTCTCCTCCCCCAACCTCTCTTTGCTTAGTATTGTCTTCTGATACCCGGATCACATTAACTACTGTCTAAGTAGTTCAGCTAAGCCTCGACTTAATTTACCATCTCTCCTTTGTCAACTGTAACCTGGAAAACAACTACTGCTGCAGCATTAAGCTCTCTCTGCCCTGGCAGTCTGAAGTAAGAGCTTCTGTTAAGGTAATCTTTACCTCTCCTTTCACAGGCATATTCCTGGATACGCTGCTGGAATTGTAAGTCTTACCTTCCTTACTGGCACCTCCTCCTGCTCTCCAGCACTTCCTGACTCAGTCTGCAAGCTGTTACACAGAAACGGATTTCACAGTACCTCTCTCTGTCTCTCAACACACTGTAGCTGCAAAACGGACTGGAACTCCTGGGGTGAGATTACTTTAAACTTGTTCTCTAAACCCCTGCACATTTGCCTTGCAAGACTTGATTTATATATTCCCTGCATTCTCTAGACATTCCTGTAATTAATCCTGAACTTGCTGCATCTGTTTATAAAGAGACTGCAACATTGTTTCTGATATCCATATTAACTGGAATACAAATAATCTGCAATATTGAGTGTGATTGATTTATTTTATCCTGTCTGTTGATAACTGTGCTACACTGTGAGTGTTTGTTATACCTTGCTATTTGGAGTGGTTACAGCTCAAAGAACCAATATTTAAAGAGACAGTTTGCAATCTCTGCAACACATTGCTGCTATTCCCTTTTGGGCACTCAGTCTATGAGCAGAACAAGGATTATTTTATTAATTCCGCTATTTTGTGAGACTGAGTGGAACTTGAACCTAATTCCCAATTCTTAATAGAGTCCTGGTATTACAAAATACTGTGCCATAAAAGGAATTATAATAAATAGCAGAGCTTACAAATAAGGTGAATGCTCTCACTCAGAATTGGGATCTCTTAATACAGGGGATAAGAGAGATCCAATCTGAGAATCAATATTTACGTACTGTAATCAGAGATCATATTGATAAAAGACCTTCAGTATCTGAGACTCAGCCTGAACCTCAGGTTTGTCCCCCTGAAAGGTTCACAGGTGATAGGAACTCTTTCAGGGAGTTTAAAAACTCCTGTTTGTTATATTTTTCACTCAAACCTAAAACATATCCCACTGATCGTATCAAGGTTCTTACTGTGATATCATATCTTAAAGGCGAACCTAAAACTTGGGCTACTAATTTTTTCGAAACCAACGATCCAGTGTTGGATTCACTTCAGTTGTTCTTTGATAAAATGTCTTTTGTCTATGAAGACAAGAACAAACAGAGCACCATTAAGATAGCCCTTAAAGCTCTAAAACAGAACAAATGCCCTGCTGAAGATTACATTTCAGATTTTAAAAGATGGGCACCTGACACCCTCTGGAATGAGGCAGCTCTATTTTTCCAGTTTCGCCAAGGGTTATCAAATCTAATAAAGGATGAACTTGCCCGGGGTTCTATGCCAACCACTCTGGATGCCCTTATGACCCAAGTGGTTACTATTGATCGTCGTCTAAGAGAGCGCAGACATGAAAAAGCTCCCACAGAACATACTTGGAAAAGGCCTCCCACATCTGCTTATCCAAACCCCACTCTACGCAGTTTGGATGAACCAATGGAAGTGGCCTTTACTAAAGGACCACTTTCCGCTGAAGAGAAAAATAGAAGAAGGATAAACAATTTATGTTTATATTGTACAGCAAAGACACATTCTGTCAAAGAATGCCCAAGTCTTCTTAAACAGAAGGGTAAGAGAAATTCTAGTAATATTATCTGTACAAGTAGCACATTTTCTAATACTCATTGTAATTTCTCTGTTACTCTACAGTGGGAAACCAAAAGAATACAGACCCAAGCAATTATTGACTCTGGAACTTTTGGTAATTTAATAGATAAGTCTTTCACAGAGTTGTATGATATTCCATTAATAAAAAGAGGTGATTCTACAATGCTCACTGTGTAAACTAACCTTGACCTTTCCTCTGCAGGGTTTTTTTTTTTCCTTTTGGTGTAACGGTCTGTCTATACATAAATTAAAAGCGCAACAGTGCTACTCAATTTTTAGGATATCACAGTGACACGTACTCCTAGATACGCTGTCATCCAGCAGGTGCTACAGGCCAGAACCTAATCCCTCTGATAATCTTTGACACCTCCTCCATTCATTTCCTGCTGTACGAAACTACAGCAGGTCATATCCTCTTTCCTTTTCCCGTCCTGGCCAAGTGAGGGCAAATCCCCTGGAGGGGGTGTTTATTGAGACTCTCACTCTACCCACCCTTGGGGAAGCCTAGCCAAGATCTGATACTACCCAGGGTGGGGCTGTCGAATTTCACTCTGACCACCAGAACACTGCTGAATATGGCTACCTAAACCAAGATTGACGTCAGGGGGACTTTAGTATCATTCTCCTCACCTTTGTTTTATTCAATACATTCTACACGACAGAGCAAGTATTTAAACACGTTGATTCAGCCGAAGGAACAAGTCTGAGATCATGTCCCATACTACCAAAAGAAAGTCTAAACCGTCTCACCCGCCTGGAAAAACAGTTGCAGATCATTTTAAAAACCACCATACTGGAAAATCCCAATTGTATAGGGAACCCACATCTGCATTGGAGGGCAGTGAGTCTGAAGGCAGCATAGACTCTCAATCTCCTATACCAGATACCCTATCCGCAAACATCGTAGATGTTCTAACCAGGCGAATGAACCTCCTTCAAGAGACACTGACAAAGGAAATTGGTGCATTGGGAGAACGCACCGAAACTTTGGAGCGTAAACAAGAAGACCTAGCTGTGGATCATGCCCACTTACAAGCTTATTCCCAAAATCTAGCAATTCAGATATCTGATTTAGAACTGAAATTAGCCGACATGGAAGATCGCTCCCGGCGGAATAATCTGAGATTCCGCGGAATACCTGAAGAGGTTGGCCCTCAGGAACTGGAGTCTTATGTACTGGAGTTTTGTAATATCTTATTGTCCTCTTCGGAGACGCCCGGTCTCTTACTTGACAGAGTCCATAGAGTAGCACGACCTAGATCTGTCTCCCAAGAAAAGCCTAGAGATGTCCTGGCTAGGATCCATTTCTTTACCCACAAAGAGAAGATAATGAGAGAGCTGGTCAACAAACCTCAACTTCCTGATAAGTTTCAGCAAATTCTGGTATTTCCGGATATCTCCAGCTACACTCTGCAAAAGAGGAGATCCTTTAGGACCATCACTCAAATTCTCAGGGCAGAAAATATCAGATACAGATGGGGATACCCGACAAGGCTTATAGTTTCTAAGAATGGCGAGACTCACACAATTTTTACTCCTAAAGAAGGATTTGACCTACTACAAGACTGGGGTTTGGCTTCAACTAAACCCCGGAAGGATACAGATTCTTTGCCCTCTAGAGATAGGTCAGATGCTAAGGGCATGACTCAATCACTACATAGTTCTAATGGAAAGGACACTCCTCCTGCCACCGAAATCCGGGCTAACGCCCCAGATTTTACCCCCAGGCTACAAAAGCCCACCAAAGGATAAATAAAGAGCTCTGGCCTGCAGCTAGTAAACATGTATATATTGTTAGATGTATTTACTATATGTTAGTTACTTATTGCATAGAGGAGGAGGAGAGACCTATGACCTCCCATAGGAGAATGGGCATTTGCCCAGCGGCACCCGCTTTATTCCCTAATTAATCATCTTTTTGTGCTGGGACTCGTGGGACCTCCTCTTTCCTCTTAGTTCTCTAGGTTGCTTGATCTCCCTCAGGCACCTACATGATGTTGAACTAAACCATTTTGAGAGTTAATAGAATTTACAGCGTACTTTTTACCACTAACGTTTTGGTTTAAGGGGAATACACTGGTATATAGCCCACTAAATGATAATTAAATAGCTTTGGCCTGTAACCCGTAAACATGTATATATTATTTGATGTATCTACCATGTGTTAGGTGCTTATTACATGGGGAAATGGGGAGACCTCTGACTTCCCATGGGAAAATGGGCGCTTGCCCAGCAGTACCTGCTCTATTCCCTAAGTAACCATTTGCTTTCATTGGGATTTAGGAGGGCTCCCCATTCCTTTCTGTCTTACAGGTTGTTAAATTTTCATCAGGCACCTAAATGTCGCTGCCCTAAACTGTTTCAAGAGATATTAGAGTCTACAGCATATCTTGTATCATTAACTTCACATGTTACTATGCTCGCAGAAATATGATGTATTATTTAGTTTAATGGATAGACACTGGTATATTCCTTTTATTCACACTCCCCCAATGACAGTCAATCTCTACATACAAGTTAAATACTTGTACTACCTCCCCCCCCATACACGCAAATTCAATTTGTGTTATCCCCTTTTACGGGGACTGGAGAAGTCAGTTTAGATACACTTCTCCTCTTGGTGATCCAGCGGTTCACCATATCTGATAGAATATTTAAGACCTCACTTAACTAACACTGCTACACTTGGTTCATACCTATAAGGCACCCATTGTTGAACTGAATAGTTGGTTTTTTTGGTGTTTTATCTTGTTTCTTATCTGTTCATCTGTTCAAGGTTTTCTCTCTCCATCATCCTCTAGGTGAAAATCGAAATCTTATAGGAAGTATTCCCTAGTGGCATTTTTTAACCGCTGATACGAATAACAGGCTTTGTGCCTGACGAGGGCCACACTCGGGTGCGCATCTCCGGACGGGGTAAGTATACCTCCTGAACCCTTCCCTCTAACTTTCCTTTCCCTATCCCCCCCCCCCCCCCCCACAAAAAAAAAAAACTCAAGATGGCGACACCCTCTAATAATATCTCCTTTGCAACATTAAATGCCAAGGGGCTTAACTCACAGGAAAAGAGAAGTATGCTTACCAATACCATGAAGTCTCTGAAAATACAAGTCATGTTTTTACAAGAGACACATTGGTTAGCGTCAACCCAGACTCCATACAGGACCCCAGAATACCCTGTAGTAGTCCTAGCTTCTCATACTGAGAAATCTAGAGGTGTAGCGATTGCCATACACAAATCTTTACATTTTGAGCATATCCATGCAGAGAAAGATAGTCAAGGGCGATTTCTATTGCTCAACTGTAAACTTAATGGTATACTATTCACTCTGGTTAACATCTATGCCCCAAACCAATTGCAATCTAAGTTCCTGAAAGGTGCACTGTCTAACATTGAGAAACACAAAACTGGGACGATAATCCTAGGGGGGGACTTTAACATGATATGGGACCCCCTACTTGACAAGAAAGTTCAGAGTGGGAAAACAATAGATGCATACTCTATAACTACTGCCAATAAGTTCCGGCAACACATTGTCCAACACAATCTGTATGATATCTGGAGGGCACTACATCACAATGACAGGGACTATACATACTTCTCCAGACCCCATAATTCCTACTCGAGGCTCGACCACTTCTTCACCGACTCGTGGACACTCAATAGAGTCCTAACGTCACATATTAGGGTCTGCCCATGGTCAGATCACGATATTCTGATGTTCACTCTCTCTACTGACCTAACCACAGAGTCTAGACCTAGCTGGAAATTCCCAAAACAAATGCTCCAAGATAAAGCATTCAAAACCTCCCTCCAGGCCTCTATTGTAGAGTTCCTGAGAATAAATGACACCCCAGATGTGTCCTCCCAAACAATATGGGCCGCTTTGAAGGCATACATAAGAGGGATATGTATTCAGAGAAAAGCAATGCTACGGCGTCAAGCAGGTCTACCCTTGGGCCTTCTCATGGCCGAGCTACGCTCTGCAGAACAGGAGAATAAAGACTCTCCAACTACAAGCCTAGCTGACAAAATTAAAGAACTAAGAGCACAATTGACGGATAGAGAACTACAAAGAGTTAAAGATTCCTATGCCAGATTCAGGAAGCTGATGTACTGTCAAGGCAATAAGGCCTCCACCCTCCTTGCCCATAAGCTAAGGAACAGGACAGCGGCTGCTAGAATCTTGTCTCTCCAAAGAGATAACATCTCGGTCTCCTCACCCAGGGAAATTGGAGAGACGTTCGCGGCCTATTACTCTGACCTATATAATCTTAAGCCCTCGATGGCTACCAAAGAGTCCTCCCCACAGGAAATAGTAGACTTTTTACGGATGCTAGGCTTACCAACCCTCCCAGACGATGATAGAGAAGCACTTAGAATTAAACAGGATCCTCCTCAGGGTTTTTGCTGAAGCTCGAGAGGTAGGTTCATTCCACAAAGAATTTTTACAAGCAGTCATTCTGCCCATTCCTAAGCCAAACAAGGATTCCTCACAATGTACAAGCTACAGACCAATTTCCTTGATAAATGGTGATGTAAAGCTATATGCCAAACTATGGGCTAATCGCCTCAATAGCCTGCTCCCGAAGGTGATAAATTCTGATCAGGTCGGCTTCACGTTTGGCAGGGAGGGCCCAGACAATTCCCGAAAAGTATTAAACATACTTACAGAAGCCTCTCGTCTGAAACTCCCCATGCTGGCCCTGTCATTGGACGCAGAAAAAGCGTTTGACAGGGTCAGATGGGAATACGTATGGCACACTCTTGCCCAATTTGGCATACCAGAGGATGTGATTGTGGCAATTCGAGCCCTATATTCCTGTCCTTCTGCAGTAGTTAAAGGTCTGGGTTTCGCCTCTCCGGAAATACGTATCACCAACGGCACCAGACAAGGTTGCCCCCTGTCACCTCTAATTTTTTCCATGGCCATTGAACCCCTAGCCCAGGCTATCAGGCAATCACAAATAGTACGAGGTGTCCAGCTTGGCGGCACGACTACAAAAATTGCACTGTACGCGGACGATGTTACGCTCTTTTTAACAAACCCAATAGGATCCTTGCCAGCACTCTTTGATATAATCACTGAGTTCGGAGCTCATAGCTACTACAAGGTAAATGTCGCCAAAACGGAGGCTTTACCAGTATGCACCCCAGCATTTGAATTAGATGTATTGCAAGCATCGTACTCTTTTCAATGGTCACGAACCACCATTCGGCATCTGGGGGTGCAACTTGGTCCAGACCCGAAATTAGTTATTACAGTTAACTATACAAACCTTCTTAAAGAGGTTACTGAGCTTACCTCCTCTTGGAGTCTTAAAGAGATTTCATGGCTAGGCCGCATCGCATCTTTCAAAATGACGATCTTGCCTAAAATTCTGTACTATTTCCGTTGTATTCCTCTTAATGTCCCCAGCGCTTTAATAGATAAGCTCCAGTCTCTTGGACAACAATATATTTGGAACAAGTCTAGGCCCCGGATTGCAGCGAAAATACTCCAAAAAAGACATGAACAGGGAGGTGTTGCAATGCCTAGCATACGCGGGTACTATGAGGCAACTAGGCTCTCTCACATCACAGCGTGGGCGGACAAAGGGGAACTACAGGGTTGGAAAACCATAGAAGCATCAGCCCTTCCTTTGGGCTTAAAATTGGCTGACTTACCCTGGATCCCTAATCACAGCATTGACAGCTTGAGACTAAAAAATGTCATTATTAGAGATAATTTGAAGGTTTGGTATAGCCTTAGAAATTTGCGAGACATTGCCCCACACCCGTCTCCCATTCATTCTATACCAGCCTTACTGGTGGCCCTCCCCGATACACACATACAACAATGGAGGGAATGGGACCTGAAAAGGGTCTCCCACCTGTACCCCTCAGGCACTCTACTCACCCCCCATAATTTAAGAACAATTATCCCAGAGCCCCCCCTGTGGGCCTCTTTTGAGTACTCAAGACTTTATGCTTTTATGACATCATGGGGATTCACCAAGGCTCTTAATAGACCCTTGACTAACTGGGAAAAATTATGGCAGCTTCCTATTAAGACTCCTAAGCTCATATCATTCCACTATGATCTTTTACAGTCGTCCACTAATAGAGACAGACCCTGGCAGTTGAGGGCTTGGGAGGGAGACCTATCCAGACCTATCTCAGATAAGGACCTATGTATGGCTATGACGCTAACTAAAAAGACAGTACACTGTGCAAATACCTTGGAGGCATATATGAAATTATTCCTAAAATGGTACTATACACCCACGAGGCTGTCGCAGATGTTCCTTACAACGTCTTCTTTATGCTGGAGAGATTGTATGCAAAGAGGCTCAGATATACATGTTTGGTGGGATTGCCCAAAACTGACACCTCTCTGGAATCAAGTAAAAACCCTCTGTACTTACCTTGGGCTCTCTACTCCACTCACTCCTGCAATTGCTCTCCTACACATCTTCCCGAGGAATGTCCCAACCCATGTTTCTAAATTGATCATATTTGTCCTAGCGGCCACAAAACTGGCGATAGCAAGGGCCTGGAAGCAAGCCCAACCCCCAGATGTTACAGCTATTACATCCATAATGCAGATGTACGCCAAAATGGAACAAAGTTTCTATTCTAACATGGATAAGGAAGAACTATATTGGCAGATCTGGGAGCCCTGGTTTAATTATCAGGGAGATCACAGCTAAATATGTAGTCATAGTAAAGTTTCTGACCACTCCCATTTTCATAATTAAATGTTCATTCCCAGTTAAAAATGTGATATTTAGCCGATGGCACCTGCTTCCTGAAACTCCCTACCAAAAACTGATCGCCCCCCCCCTCCCTACCTCTCCCTTTCTCTCCCCCTTTCCCTTCCTTTTTCCCATAATGGGCCTCCCCCGCCTGGAGATGCGCACTGAGACTACTAGATGAAGTGTGTGGACAGATATTCCTAAGCTGACTTTAAGAAGTCCCTAAAAAGTTAAATTAATATATAGGACCGAAGTATTACTTGGTCCCTAAGTTTAAAATTTGTTCTAATTATTTAAAAATTAGGTTTTCATAGTTGATATTTTTATTCATATTAATCAAAAATGAGGTCTTTGTGGCAGGAATTTTATTTCACACTTGACATACCTGATTTATAAGCTCTGCATTCCCACCAAGAGCTACATGTACTGTATTATTATAACAACATAATGTTTATATATATGTGTAATGATTAGTCACCTGCGCTGTGACACCTGTTGTAATGCTTAATCCTCAATAAAAAATATTTTCAAAAAAAAAAAAAAAAAAAAAAAAGAGGTGATTCACTTGCCATCCGTGTTATAGATGGTTCTTTTATTTCATCTGGGCCAATCACTCATCATATCACACCTACTTATACCATTGAACCTGAGTATGAGATTCATTCCATTTTGGATTCCAGATATCATGGTGACACTCTGCAGTATCTTATTCATTGGAAGAGTTATTCTCATGAGGAGGATTCCTGGGAGCCTTCTTCCAACCTCTCTGCTCCTCGAATGGTTTCTTTATTTCACTGCAGGAACCCCGATCGTCCCAGACCCTGAGCCCCAGAGTGGCTCCTTGAGGGGGGGGGGGTTCTGTCATGTATATCCCTTTAAATCCTGTATCTGAATCCTATAAAAGTCTCCTCCCCCAACCTCTCTTTGCTTAGTATTGTCTTCTGATACCCGGATCACATTAACTACTGTCTAAGTAGTTCAGCTAAGCCTCCATTTAATTTACCATATCTCCTTTGTCAGCTGTAACCTGGAAAACAACTACTGCTGCATCATTAAGCTCTCTCTGCCCTGGCAGTCTGAAGTCAGAGCTTCTGTTAAGGTAATCTTTACCTCTCCTTTCACAGGCATATTCCTGGATACCCTGCTGAAATTGTAAGTCTTACCTTCCTTACTGGCACCTCCTCCTGCTCTCCAGCACTTCCTGACTCAGTCTGCAAGCTGTTACACAGAAACGGATTTCACAGTACCTCTCTCTGTCTCTCAACACTCTGTAGCTGCAAAACGGACTGCAACTCCTGGGGTGAGATTACTTTAAACTTGTTCTCTAAAACCCTGCACATTTGCTTTGCAAGACTTGATTTATATATTGCCTGCATTCTCTAGACATTCCTGTAATTAATCCTGAACTTGCTGCATCTGTTTATAAAGAGACTGCAACATTGTTTCTGATATCCATATTCACTGGAATACAAATAATCTGCAATATTGAGTGTGATTGATTTATTTTATCCTGTCTGTTGATAACTTTGCTACACTGGGAGTGTTTGTTATAAATTGCTATTTGGAGTGGTTACAGCTCAAAGCACCAATATTTAAAGAGACAGTTTGCAATCTCTGCAACACATTGCTGCTATTCCCTTTTGGGCCCTCAGTCTATGAGCAGAACAGGGATTATTTTATTAATTCCGCTATTTTGTGAGACTGAGTGGAACTTGAACCTAATTCCCAATTCTTAATAGAGTCCTGGTATTACAGTGGTGTTGGAGGGCACAAAAGAAAAACCTTATTGCAAAACCGATTGCTCAGCATTGGTCAACTCATATTTGCTGAGATTAGTGATGCTGTCTTCCTTGTATTCTATTGCCTCCAAGGACGTGGGGTTCTGCCTCTCCTGTAACGTGCGCTCATGTCGCCCTCGGTGTATCCGTCACCAACGTAGTTTTTTGAACGGGTTGTCATACCTTGATTAGTAGTTGTCGATTCCACACTGGGTTGTGGGTTCTCACCCTCAGAGCTATTCCCAAACTATCCACAGTTTGAAGTGTTTTGGGTTTGGTGTATTGTTGACACCTGGGTCTCTGTGCCCTTCGTTCTTCTGGACCCAAAGTCCATTTTTAAAGCCTTTTTTCTCTGTAATCCGAGATAACCACTTCCCATTTGCACTCCTTGAATGCTACTAGCTCCTTGTCATACACGGCCAGTTGTACTTTAAGTTTATTCAACCAGTCTTCATCCTGGTTACTCTCAAGTGTATGCAAATGGATTTGTTCAAACTGGGTTACCTCTAATTCACATTGTTTCAGGAGTGCTTTTGTTTCCTCTATGACAAGTAACATGAGGTCTAATGAACATTTGTTCAGAATACCACACCCTTTATTACAAAAGCTAAGGTTGATTCTGACAATAGTTGGGATGTTTTGAATTCTGAAAACCCTAGGTATAAAATGCTTGCGGTGATATTCTGAGAGATAACCACCATGCATTTTTAAATTAACAGACATTTTCTTTAGTTTGTGTATAAAGGTGGGAGGGTTGTTCACGTGTTTCTTTGATGGTTACTGCATCAAATCTAACACGTGTTGCATCCTCCTCTGAGAGTTGAAAGACATCAGAGCCCTGAGAAGGTGTTATAACAGTGTCCTGTGCCATATCCATCACCACAGTGTATTAAAAACAAGGTGAAATATGTAAAGTCAGTAATCCCTTATAGAATAAGCAAATTTTAGGTTCACAAATCCAAAAGATAAATAGTAAAGCAAGCAGGGGTTGGCACTCAATAGCAGGCAATGCAGAATATGCAAACAACTTCCGGGGTGCTCTATGCAGACCAAGTATACATCAAAACAACATAGGCAAAGACACTCAACGTTTGGAATCAAATCAGTCAGTTTATTGTGACGTTTTGGGGTGGTGCCCCTTCCTCAGACAGACATACATGAACAAAGAACAAAACTTACTCCTTAAACACCCCACCACCGAATAACACAAGTGTGGCAAGCTGTGCACCGGCGTCCTCCCTGTGCTACTGTATATTTTTGTAAATATCTTTGCACAAGTTTATTCCCACTTTTGCACCCTTTATGTATCTATGGATTTATGGTCATTTTTTGGCTATAATGTAAGTTTCATTGGTGCCAGTTTTTCATATGCTAAACTGTGTAGTTATAAGAAAATGCTTTCTAGCACACATTACTTTTGATGGAAGGCAGCTCACACCTTCATGAAACTCAAGGTTAAAGGGACAGTATACACTCATTTTCATATAACTGCATGTAATAGACACTACTATAAAGAATAATATGCACAGACACTGATATAAAAATCCAGTATAAAACTGTTTAAAAACTTACTTAGAAGCTGTCACTTTGGCTCTGTTGAAAAGGTAGCTGGAAAGCCCACTGCAAGTGGCAAATAAGACACTCCCCCCCTCCCCCTTCTTTTGCATATGAAAAGACCCTTTACACAAACAGGAGCAAGCTGGAGTAGGTAGTCCAGCGTATTCACATTAAACTTTGGGGCTTGGTTAGGAGTCTGAAAATCAGAGCAATGTTATTTAAAAATAAGCAAAACTATACATTAATTTAAAAAAAAAACTTTATGGGCTATATAAATAGATTATCTACAAAACATTTATGCAAAGAAAAAATGAGTGTATAATGTCCCTTTAAGTAGTTTAAAGTTGTGGGGGTTTTCAATTCTATGTGGCCTGCGTTTGCAGAGACTTTGACCATGGTAGCTTTAATACATTTAGGAAATAAACTACTGTGTATATTGCATTTAACAATACTTAATTTAATGAGAGTGCACATTTTTATTTCAAGAAACAAATATTAGTTTTCTAAGTAAAGAAGCAGGAATATTCACAAAGCTCTATTTCTTTATATGCCATGTAGCATGCACCATGCAAAAAACTTGATGTTACATAAAATGTATTTTTTTTCTAAATACACAGTATATATCAGCAACTAAAGGGACAGTTTACACCTTTAGACATTTATACAAAATGTGTATTTATGCATAATCAAAGTACTTTGCAATATATTTTCATTATTTATTTTGTACCCTTTTCATGTATTTTAGCTACGAATATAGAGCAGGTTTTTTTTTAACTTGAAATGCACTGTGACTTTCTAAGGCTATAACCCTGCTACATGTTAAACAATCTGTTTCATTGTTGTAATACAACACACTAAGCAGCGTCTTATACTTAATAGGAATCATTGCAATATGTATTATTCATCATTTTATATGGATAATACCCTTTTTTTTACACTACATTTGTACAGTGTCAATTACTTCATGTCACGGCCATGCAAGAAGAAGGAGGCCTCTACAGGATAGCTTTATCTAGCCTGAGGTACTCAAACCTCTGAAATTACATGAGCTGATTAATATAAAGTTAATAGACTAGAATATAGAGAGTCAGATTTGCTCATGCTCAGATCAGTCAGAATGTAACCTAAGTTTTACACGTTAGCTCCCTTATCACACTGAGGGAAGAGGCTACACTTAGAATTTCTAAGTGCTCATTATGCAACAAAACAAGTAAGTTGTTTGCTGTTTTTTACACAATCTGTTTCTTTTTATGTTTACTTTAATTTAGCATATTTGTTTTTTTTTTACCAAAGGAGCACTGATTAATTTGTCTATTGAAAAATAATTGCAATGAAAAGGATGTTAATTTATTTTAAAAACATTAAAATGATAGTAAACTTTCCACTTTAGATAAACAGATCTGGAATGTTAGAGATCTTTTAGATAGAGTTTAATTTGTGAGTTGTAATGAAGATGCAATATTAACTTATTTTATAATGTAGCGCTGAAATTCTAATACCTCTAATCCCAAGTAATTTTTTTGTTAACTAACGATTTGAACTGTTCTCCATGCAGCACTCTAGCTACAACAAAAATGCTGTAGGGCTAAAGTGCTGATTGGAGAACAGTTCAGACCGTTAGTTCACAAAACAATTTTACTTTTGAAGTGGACAACCAGTGCACAGCATATTTTAACTGAGGAATTAAACTCCATCTAAAATATCGCTAACATTCCGGATCTGTTCATCCAAAGGGGAAAGTTTAACATAACTTTAAGACTTTCGGTCAGATGCATTTTTAAGAAACTTTTCAATTTACTTCTATTACCAAATTGACCTTGTTTGCTTGGTATCCTTTGTTGAAAAGAATACCTAGGTAGACTCAGAAGCAGCAGGACACTAATGACACCTAGCTGGTGATTGGTGGCTACACACAAATACTTCTTGTCATTTGGTCACCTGTTGTGTTCAGCTGCTCTAGACTAGAACACAGTTATATGCAAGCAATAGTGCAATAAATAAAATCAGTCAGACTTGTGAATTCTGGAGAATGCACTTCAATTTCTAACCCAATTTGGAAGATCCACAATTTTTAGACTTAAATTGCAGAAACAATAAATAATGACACTAGATTAAAAGCTTTTAAATATTCACAATTAAATCTTTTATATTAAAATCTCAGCATGATTTGTATTCTTTTAAATCCCTTTCTTTTTCATTCTGCAAGAACTGACTCACCAAGATCTTGGAGCTTTTAACTAGACAGACCAAGTGAGGTTTAATAAATATAGATCTGTTCTACTGCATATTTACTTTAATGTTATAACTAATACAGACTAGGCCTTTTAATTTAAATAGCACAAAGATCCACAGTCACCAACTACAGATAGTCTTTTTTTAGAACAGAATACATCAGTAGTGAAAATATAATTACATGCTGACATACCGAGGCAGACTCGTTATATATGTCACTGCATACATTTCAGTTTGAAAATGACAGAATCAAAATGTTAAGGTTGCCAGAAATATATTATATGCAAAGATTTTCAACAGTTATAAATGAACAGTAAAACTGTAGAAAAGATGAGTAATGAAAGTAGGGGGAATAGATGAGAAAAAAGAAACAATGGGTTAGGAAATAAAGCTGAAATAAATAAATCAGTGAATGAATGGGGGCAAGGGCATCCAAGGGGCATATATATAATGTAAATATTTATATACTGTATATATATATATATATATATATATATATATATATATATATATATATATATATATATATATATATATACATATATATATATATATACCAAATAGGAGCACTGAAAGCATTTTAATAATAGCAAACAACACAAATTGATTGATGTTTCTGGGAACAATTATCCCATTATCCCCTTCTACAGAACAAAATACATAAGGAAAGGAATAACTGTTGCCCAAAATGTCAATAAATTTGTGTTGTATACTATTATGAAAATCCTGTGAATGCTCCTGTTTCATATTGTTATGCTGGTGGTTGCAACCAAGTTGCTGTCTCTAAGAGGGTGATATATATATACAGTATGTATATTGCAATTTCCAATAGTCCCAGATGAGTAAGAAATTGCAGCGGACGAGTAAAACATTTAGGGACAGATTACGAGTGCAGCACAATCATTAGCACAAGGAGCGTAAACGGGATTGTGGTGTTCTTTAAGCTCAGATCCAAATTACAGTAATTTACGCTCCCCATTTTTTCTATGGACTGCATTAAGAGACATTGTCCTGTCATATTATATGTTGAAAGTAAATGCGATGGCTTAAATACAAAATCGCATTTACCCCTCAAACTTTTTACACAACCTTTCAGAGTTTTGCCAGAGGAAACAGTTGCACTAAACTATTCTATTAACCCTTAAACTGCCAGACCCCATCACAAAGTAACCCATGACAATATTAACCCTTAAACTTCCACACTCCATGGCAATGTAACCCACTACACTATTAACCCTTAAACCACCACACCTAATTGCAAAGTAACCCACTACACTATTAACCCCCTAAACCACCACACTCCCATCATAAAGTAGCCCCCTACACTATTAACCCCTAAACCACCACACCGCATGACAAAGTAAGCAACTAACAGCTTTCCAATTGACTTCTATTATTAAATTTGCTTCATTCTCTTGATATCCTTTGTTGAAGGAACAGAAATGGACTACTGGGAGCTAGTTGAACACATTTGTAAGCCAATTACAGAGTCATATATGTGCAGACACGAATCAAAAGCTAGCTTCCACCTCCTGATACTAAGGATACCAAGAGAATTCAGCAAATTAGATAATAGAAATATATTGGAAAGTTGTTTAAAATTGTATAATCTATCTGAATTATGAAGGAAAAATGTCTCTCTCTCATTCCTTTTAAAGTAGTATTTAGTGCTACAGCTACAAGCCAGCAGCAAAAAATAATCTAAATCAGGTCAGGATTGTCAAGAACAGGAGTGAAGCTTCTAGATTTATCGGCTTATAGACTTATCGACAACAGAAACAACAAACTGAGATTGCTGATTTACCATTGAATAGTGTAAAACTGTAAATTATAAGCCGTTTGCACCTGCAGAAATGCCTTCCCCTTCATAAGAAGAATGCATTTATCCTCACAAATGAATCAACTGAAGTTTGTTATATTTTAAAGTACCCATTTGTTTTGCATTAAAAAAAAAATACAGCAACATTAGTGATTTTTTGCATCATCCAAATCCAAATGCTCGTGTCTAGTAATAGTAAGACCTTTAAATTTTTATAATGAAATGCAAAACATTAGAATGAAAATAACCAATACTACTAACAATATAAAGGCAACAGAAACAAAGCTGTTACATTTGTAAATTCCCACAAGCCCCCTATACCAAGATCTTACTATTCAAGCTATTATACTGTTTTGTTTTTGTTCTTTTGTGCTTATCCAAATTGCTTAGCTTTCTTTGCCCTAAAGTATATGGAAAATGTATTAGCTCATTGACATATATTGCAGTTGCTTTAATTTAGGAAAATAATGGTTGCCAGGGGTTTTATAAATAATGATGTACACCTGTAAGGCTAATACTTCAGTGTAACTTTTTATTTTCTTCTTTTTAGCCTACATTACAATTATTAACAGTTTGTTAGAGGCACCGCAAATTCAAACTAAGTAACACTGCTTTAGCATTAGGTAATGCAGGGATTCATACATTTGTGTAAAATCAAGGAGCTACACTCAATTATTGCAGAAATTGACCCTTAGGTTGCAAGTAAAACATACACAAGAGATTAACTCCATGTGCACCTGTAGAATTGATGTGAATAACCAGAGAACCTTTTACCTTTTTCTGCTATAATTTGGGAAAGAAGGGAGTACCCATAAGACTGGGACCACTCTCCTAGCATGATAAGTAGTATGTGCCCTTGAAGTTAGCGTGGGATGCGAGGAGAATGCTAATCTAAATGGCAGAGCAGTGAAAGCTATGGCTTGTGTGTTGCTACATATGCATGCTGTATGCAGGGGCAGCAAAACCACACACATTTCCGCTGGAAAACTGAACTTTAACACATGCTTCTTGTAAATGCCAACTGATTTAATCTGCAGCTACTGTAAATTGGGTTCTAAATGTTGTCTGAGAATAATAATTCCAACCATGCTGCACAACCAGCATTTAAACATAGAAATTAATGCCACATGGCATCTTAAGTATTGTAGTTCCCTAGCACCATTATGTATAATGAGCAGAAAACTAGTGGCTGCAAGGAGTAAATAGGTTGGTAAGACTGTGAATTAAAAGGCAGTAGGCATCATTTCAGGTATGCATCCTATTTTTTAAGCCACCACAGTGACCTGATGCTATGGATTTGTTAAGTTTTTGATTAGAAAAGATGTTTAAACACAAAGACAACTAAGAAATTATCTGTTTCAGCACTCAGCTAATGAAAATTTGAAATGTAAGCATCCTTTAACGCCTGGCACTGAACCACAGCTAGACCAAAAAATATTTTCCTTTTACAATAGAAGGTTTATTTTTTTCCTCAAGGCAATGCAAAGTTTAAGTTTTGAATTTCCAATAAGTTTAGGACTGAAACCAGAAATTTCTCTACTTTGTTTTATATTTTAGTTTGTATTTATTTATTTAAGAGAACTTAAAACTCTCACATGAACATAATGTGCCATTTAATTTGACTAGCTTTTTAATAGATACATGATAACTCTTTCCTAATATACATTATGGTTTTCAGCCTAAGGGGTAGATTTATCAAGCAGTGGATGCTGCAATCTATCCCTAAAGTTTCAGGTCCACCTGAAAAAAAAAGCAGTGGTCGTAACTCATCCTGCTCCTTAACTCATCCACCTTGTCTGAGGTGGCCGACAGCAATCAACGCGATCGGATAGGATCGGGATGATTGACACCCATTGCTAGCGGCCGATTGGCTGAAAATGTGCAGGGGGCGGCATTGCACAAGCATTTCACCAGAATGATAAATGCCGACAGCGTATGCTACAGCGGATCATGTCCGCCCCACATTTGATAAATCTACACCAAAGTCTTTAAGGGACATCCCAGCCAAAATTGAAAAACACAATTAAAGCCAATGAGAAGAGGCATGCTTGTGCAGGCACCAATTTTCCGCTAGCTCCCTTCCTGCTTCTGACCCTCAGCCTAGCTGTAGGTATGCTTTCAACAAAGGATACCAAGGAAAAGAAGCAAATTAAATAAATAAGTAAATTGGAAAGTTGTTTAAAGGTGCATGCTCTATCTGAATCATGAATGAAAAAAAATAAATTTATGCTTACCTGATAAATTTGTTTCTTTCTTGACATGGTGAGTCCATGGATCATCCTAATTACTATTGGGGAATATAACTCCTTACTAGCAGGAGTGATATTCCCCAATAGTAATTATGATGATCCGTGGACTAACTGTGTCATTAGGAAGAAATAAAAAAATGAAATTTACTAAAAAGAAACGAAACAAAAACTTTTCCTGTGCACATCTCTAATTTATATATATATAATCCACTGAAATAAGTGCACTCCCACAAACAGTAAATTTCAATTCTGCCAGGGTGCTATAGAAGGTTCAAATATCCAAGTTATAACACAAGCAATCACTGGACTTGATACAGGTGAAATAAAAAGTGTTTTACTGCATATTGCATTTTTTCTGTTAATCCAATAAACCTTACTTCACTACTGAAATATTACTGTGTCCTTCAGTTATTTGATAGATCAAAATGAAATTGCTGATCCAAACACCCAATTATTTCTAAATGAAAATCATGGAAATTGTCAGGGGTGCCTAAACTCTTGCATACAACTGTATATATATATATATATATACATATAACAAAGTCTATATGCTCACCTGTCCGTGTGCCCTAGTGTACATTGGAAAGACGATTACTTCCTTCCCAGATCGGATGGCAAACCATCGCCATGCCATCCGAGAGGCATTAAAAAACGGCGAGTCAGACCAACCCGTAGCACGTCATTGTGCACAATTGAAACACTCTGTGTCCAGCATTAGATCCATGCTTATAGATCATATACCCCCTAATCCAAGGGGAGGGGACAGAGGCAAGAAGTTACTCCAACGTGAAAGCAGATGGATTTTTAAATTGGATAATCTGGCCCCGAAGGGACTTAACACCACACTGGATTTCAGCCCTTTCTATTAATGGAAATCATTACCTTATCACCCAGTAGACTGGGTGATTTAGGGTGTCCGCTTTCATTACATATATCGATATATCATATATGTATTTTTTCTACCATACTCCAATTTGCCTGAAGTAAGTAGGGGATTTGTAGTTCTTCTTCAATATTGTATTTGTTATCTGTATGCAGTCCAACATGTTATTAGATCAGATTAGATCTGATTTGCGGATTTACCATTTAAGCTATGTGTGGATTTATGGCAAACAAAATTGCATTGGTAATATATGGAATGCATAGCTGCACTGTTTTAATTATTCCACTTAATCTACATATTGTTAACCATAACTGTGCCTGACCTTTCGGGCCCATGTACAATATTAGCCATTAGGCTTTTTAACAGTGCCGCCTTACGTAGGGAACACCCGGTGAGTTTGCCGTTGTGCAAGGTATATGTTTACTTGTTGCCATTAGCAACAGTTATGTGAGTTATTGCGCTTGCTGTTTGACATGCGCATGGCAAAACCGGATGCTCCCTACCTTCTTGCTAATATGCCAACTAGACGCCTTGACGTTGCTATGGAAACGCCGTGCTATGTGTCATCACGCTAGGCACGACTAGCGTGTCAGTGTGACGTCAGTGGTGGACCTTCAGGATGGCGGTACGAATGTTTGGCGGCAAAATACAGGGAGTTTAGATAAGTATATAAGGGTATGTTTTTAATTGTGTACACATTGATTTTTTGGGGTGTAGAGCTGCACTCTGTTTGTGTGTTCTTTTTGTACCTGACATTGAAAAAGGCACAATGCAGTGCCGAAACGTTTGTCTGTTTTAATCTTATGAAATAAATCTATTATATTTTACTATAAAGTCCAGTGAGTGCCTGCTGTTTTGATATACTGGTATATATATATATACACACAAATATATATATATATATATATATATATATATATATATATATATATATATATAGATAGATAGATAGATAGATAGATAGATAGATAGATAGATAGATAGATAGATAGATATAAATAGTCTACACACCCCTATTAAAATGAGGGAAGAAAAAAATATAAAAATAAAATATGGTTGCATAAGTGTGCACACCCTTAAACTAATACTTTGTTGAAGCACCTTTTGATATTATTACAGCACTCAGTCTTTTTGGGTATGAGTCTATCAGCATGACACATTTTGACTTGGCAAGATTTGCCCACTCTTCTTTGCAAAAACACTCTTTAGATCACCCCACAGATTTTCAATCAAATTCAGGTCTGGGCTCTGGCTGGGCCATTCCAAAACTTTAATCTTCTTCTGGTGAAGCCATTCCTTTGTTGATTTGGATGTATGTTTGGGTCGTTGTCATTCTGAAAGATGAAGTTCCTCTTCATGTTCAGCTTTCTAGCAGAAGCCTGAAGGTTTTCTGCCAATATTGACTGATATTTGGAACTGTTCATAATTCCCTCTAGCTTAAATAAGGCCCCAGTTCCAGCTGAAGAAAAACAGCCCCAAAGCATGATGCTGCCACCACATGTTTCATTGTGGGTATGGTATTCTTTTGGTAATGTGCAGTGTTGTTTTTGTGCCAAACATATCTTTTGGAATTATGGCCAAAAAGTTCAACCTTGGTTTCATCAGACCATACCATCTTCTCCCACATGCTTTTTTTTATATTTCTTTATTTAAAATCCAACAGAGTATACACTTTGATTTATACATATATGATCACATTGAGACAAGCAGAGAAAAGCAAGAGAAAGCATCTCGCAGGGTGCCTAATAAATCTCATAAGAGAAAAAACAGCAACGAGGATAATTACTAACATGCAGAGATCCTCCAAGTCTAAAGATTTTATAACATAACGAAAATGCATCCTTCGAAACTTTTAACCAACGTACAGTATAATACCCCTTTTTGATACTCTTCCTCTAAATGAAAAACAGAACTCCCAATGAGAGTTCTTTATCTAACCTGCATCTAGTCAAAGTCATTATATAAACTCAACTATGTCTCCAAATATCTTTGTAATACTCTGTTGGAGTATTTTATTGTTTTTTTAATACAACATCATAAGACACTTGGCCAAAGTCCACATAAGCCGCAATAACACTAAATCAAATAAGGCCAAACTAGAAAGTCCAGACTAAGCCAAACAAAATAAAACAAAACATAATAAATCAGAACCAAATAAGACAAAACACAACAAAACTCAAAAAAAAAAGAAAGGGGGAAGTGGGGGGGGGGAGGGGATGGGGACCATAGACCTATTACCAAAGACCCAGCAACACAAGTTCTGAATTTCTAAATTGATAAATTAAATAGTCGATTTCACTAGGTGGAAAAGATT